>NC_067142.1:54772210-55072210 GCF_903995435.1 Acomys russatus | reverse complement strand
GCTGTGAGAAACCCAGTGACATCAAGTTCAGATTCTCCCTTCGATACTGTCTCCTCCCAAATTACACTCTTTCCTGTGTGGTTTTTTTTTTTTTTAACCATTATTCCTGTAGAGGTAATTAGGTGTAGAATTCATCCCAAAACTTTAATCAAGATTAAAAAAAAAAAAAACCCAAAATAGGTGCATTGTATTGCCAAGCGTCTAGCCATAGATATTTTCCTCCTGAGTCTGTAGCATCTTTGCAGCCCACTGGTATAAGTTGGATAAAACTAAATGGAGCAAACAGAATTTCCACATTTTACATTGGTGAATTTAGCGACTAGAATATATTTGGCCATATGCAGAGTCTCTTCTCTTTATATTCCATCACATTCTCTTTATATTGCACTACAGAATGCAACCCTCTCTCCTCTCCACAGTCATGTTTTTTTCACAGCCCGGTATTTTTCATAACTCCTCGTGTTAGTTACTTTATGTGCGGGTGAGACGACAGCGCATGACAAAAGCAATTTAACAAAGGAAGTTCTATTTTAGCTCACTGTTTGAGGATATGGCTAGTGTGGGAGGGAAGTCAAAGGGGTGGGACTTTGAGGTGATTGGTCACTGTATCACAGTCAGAAAGCATAGAGAAATGAAAGCTGATACTAGGCTTGCTTGCTCTTTTCTATGCAATCCAGATCTCCAACCAGTAGAAATGTATCCTGTCATTTAGAGTGGGTCTTCTGGTCTCAGTTACTCTAATCTAGAAATTGCCTCACTGATATGCTTAGAGGTTTGCTCCTAAAGGATTTTAGGTTCTGTTATATTGATGATCAATATTAATGATTTCACTTCTATATGTACTACATTATTCTAGGAGCTATAGGAATAAAGGAAAAAGGCTATATGGCTATTATTGCATCTGCCTAGATTATTTTGCCCTCGGGTCTTTATTTATTTATTTATTTTAATTTTTATATGTGTGAATGCCATCTGTGCAGTGGATCCCCTGGACCTGGAGTTACAGAGTGTTACGGGTGCTCAGAAGGAAATCTGATTCCTCTGCAAAGGAAGTGTGTTCATCTAACCTCTGAGCCATCTCTCTACCCCCTGGACCTAGGTCATTAGAGGGCCAGCCCCCTCTTATCTTCTTAGAGTCACCTCTCTTTGTCATCACCGGGTGAGTCTTGATGACTTCCAACTTCATCCATCACCAATTTCCTAGTGAACCTCTAGCCTATCAGCTGCTTGTAGGGATATGAAGGCGTGTGGCATAGATTCCTTGTAGTGATACGAAGGCATGTGGCATAGATTACTGTGTGACACGCCATTGCTTTCATTCAGTCACTGCTTGCTTATTTTCTCTCCTCTCTAGAGCACAAAGCTCCAGAGCAGTAGATTTTTCTTCTGCGTTGTTCATCACACACGCAACACCTAGACCAATGTCTAAACAGAGAGAAGCTACTGTAGAAATAAATGGCTAAACCTAAAACCCATTCTTAGGAACCAATCAATCAAGCTGCAAAAGTGAAGCTTAAATATTTGTAGAGACTGAAAATAACCCAGAATACCACTGTGATGGGTGATCTTGACTGTCAATTTGAAGGCATCAGAAATAAATAACTGAACTACCAGGAATGCCTGTGAGGAGTCATCTGGGTTAGGTTAACCGGGGTAGAAAGGCCTGCCTAAGTACATGCGATAACATTCCATTAGCTGGAGGCCATAATAAGAGAATGCCTTGTGCACCAGCACTGATCCCTCCTCTGCTTCCTGACCATGGACACAACGAGATTGACTACTTCCTGCCTGCCCCTGCCCCTGCACCTCCACTGCCATGGCACTCATACCATCTGAAATGCGGAGCCAAAATAAACGCTTCCTGAAGCTGCCTTTGCAGTCACAGCATGAGGTCAGTAACTAATACAACAAGTCAATGACAAGGCTGAATAACAAATATGTTGCTTTTCTACTGTCGGATCTCAACACCAGGGTTATCCTAGCAACCAAAATACTGTCTGGGTTAAGATATGAAATTATTTGACAAGCTGTGGTAACCAGAGGGGCAAAGATGACCATCTTGTCTTAAATATAGTTTGTAGCAATCTAGATATAGCTTGCTTGAGATAGTTGGCAAGATAGTGTTGCCTAGAGTACAAAGCTAAGCACCTTTAATCCTGACTGATGTGTATTTCAGATTCTCTTCAGTGTCCAAGTGCTTAAGACAGTCCACTGTTGCATGCCAGCTGCTTCTGCACACAAGCTTAATAATGAATGGCCATGTCTTCAGCTGAGCTTAGTTCTTCAGCCTGTACCACTCCTTTGCAGAAAGGACACCAGGAGAGAACCCTGCATGGTACCAGTGCTGAAGTTTGCTGCTTAAAACGGTGAGAGAACATTCTGCCTGTTGATCTTTGAGAAAGTATACACAATGTGTTCCTGGGATGAACAGCTTTGGTGTCATCTGGAAGCGGGCTGGAATGCAGCATCTGAGGCCCCACCTAGGCTAACTTAGTCATTTTCCATTTGAAAGAGATCCTATGCAATGTACATGCACATAAAATTCTGAGAATCATTGCTGGGGTTGGGGAATTCCTGGCACCCAATACCCTGATGAAAAATAATTCCTCAACAAGCTACCCAAATCCAGAAAATTAAAAGAGAATGGCAGAGCATCCACCATGCACCCAGCATGTCTGGACATCTCTCCTTAGTGGGCTCATCTTAGATCAATTTCCTGACTTTGGTGATTTCCTGATCTTACCTTGAACCCTTTTTGTAATGTGTACTTGATTGGTAACATGCAAGAAGCCATTTTCAGTATATGTCATGTGTGTGTATGTGTGTGTGTGTGTGTGTGTGTGTGTGTATGTGTGTGTGTGTGTGTACACACATATGTGTGTTTGGGGACCAGACAACAACTTTGGGTGTTATCCCTGAGGTTTCATTTTCCTGTCTTATGAGATGAATGAACGCACCAGGTCAGTTGGGTTAGTTTCCCGGCAAGTTCTAGAGCTCTTTTGTGCATCCTCTTCAGCACTGAGAATATCAGCATGTACTGTCATGCCCAGCTCTTTTTCCTCTTCTATATTTTTAATGTAGGTTCTAGGGACTGAACTCTGGTCCTCGTGTTTGTTTGAAAGTGCTGTGCCAATTCAACTCTCCCATCCTTACAGTCATTCTTTCTCGGCCTGACTTGCTACCCATTAGTCTTGTAACTACATACAAATCACCAAAGCTCTGTGGGGATTTTCTTTCTATAAATGGGGGAGGGCAGGACTTAAGTGATCTGTCTGCTAGAAAATTAAATGAGCAAAGCTACATTGTGTGTATAGCAGGTTATCCGGCTGAGAACAGCATTCAAAACAGTCATTATTGGGAAATAGTCTTCTTATTGATACCCTCCCTCAGCTTACAGATTCCGTTTACTCTGGGATCATTTTATCAGAACCTAGGGAGCCAAAGCCTCAAACTAGATGTTCGCACATATGTTTAGGAAAGCTTAGAGGGTCTTTCAGAGGCCCTGCCTATGGCACAGCCATGCTTAGATCTGGTAGCTCCTTCTGCAAATCTGTAGACGTCACAGAACAGCATAATTCTCCTGGTCCCTTCTTAGATTACTGCAGGCTTTTACATGAAGCAGACCCTTAGCAAATGTTTGCTGAATGACTAAATGAATCATTTAGAGAAAATAGCCATATGCTGTAATTGCTTTGCTACTTGAGGGCTAACTTTGTTGTTGCAAATATACACAGAAAGAGCCTTTGGAGATGGTTTGCAACCTAAGGGTCATAAAACAAAACATTACAGAAAATTTAATGACTACTTTTCATCGGATTTCTGTAAGCTTGTGTCTTTAACTTGGTCACATTTTCAAGGCATGCATTGCAATCTGGGACGTTAGCCTGAAAACCACACTAGTGTAAAATATATGAGACCAGATTTCAGCTGACCAGCACTCAGCCTGGCATCTGAAGGCTAACCCCTGGTGCAGTGGCTGCTCTTGTGACAGCTGGAGCAGGGATCTGTTTACTACCCCGGGAAAGGGACTGGCCAAATCTGTCCAAGACCAAGGCCACACAACAGCAAAGCAGAGAAACGTGAAAAATCTGATCCTGAGTGGAGGAGATACAGTGCCACAGAGGTGAATTCCTACCTTCTTTGCCTTAATCTGACCACTGATGGCATAGAATTGGAGATCATAAGATGGGACAAACTCTCAACCAAATTTCAGAGGAAAACAAAGGCGTCCTGCTCAGCTTTCCCCATGGGAAGGAGGCAACTGTATTGATAGCAGTGTGCATTCTGCACTAGCATTATGGACTAAAAATTATGGACTATGCAATAAAGACTAAGCATTATGGACTATGGATTATGGACTATGCATTACAGACTAGCATTATGGACTAGCATTATGGACTAACAGTCAAAGCAGAAAGAAAACCTTGCTTATTGCAATTCATCAGCCTAGATGCCCCAGCTGATATGCAGCAAAAAACACTGGTCAGGAAGACAAAATGGCCAAAGGTGGCATCTCAAGTAACAATGCAAGTCATATTGGAAAAGGAGGGAAGAAAGAAAGGAACCAGCTCTGGGTTGAAGCATTAACAAATAAAAGAAAGACAGGAGCTGTGCTGGGTGAGTGAGTAGGGGATTAAGACTTATTTGAGGGAGGACAACTGGGTTTTGATCACTCTTCTGAGATCCACAGATCTATAGCTTTATACTGTTTCTTCTGAAGTGAGGGAAGGCAAACTGCTCATTCTTTTCCCAATCTGTGGGTGCTAATTGTACACCAGACCCTCTCTTGGGGATAAAGACTTAGAAACTAATAAAATGTGGTCATGATGCTTTGTATTTCTTCCCAGACTTCTGGCCAGAGTTCAGGGATTTGTTTTTTCTTTTCCTTTTTTCTTTCTTTTCATTGGAAGAGGGGTTGCTAAATGTTTTTCATTCAAAATCTCACATAATCCAGGCTAGCTATAAACTTGCTGGGTAGCTGAGGATAACCTTCAACCTTTAATCCTCCTGTGTCTACTTCCCAAAAGCTGAGACGACAACCAAGCCGAAGCTGAGCTGTGTGTAGAAACATTTTGCTTTTGGAGGTTAACTTTTATCAGGTTTTCAAGATAACATAAAAATTTCAGAAAATATGCTTTAGTTTTCTAAAAGTGTTTATTATAGAAAAGGTATATATTTTTGTAGGAAATGAAATATAAACATTCCCACAATAAAAAAAAAACCTCTATTATACTTATCACTAATCAATCTTGGAGCAAACAGCTAGACAATGTGCTCTTCTATATAAATGAAGTGATTTTGAGATCACATTATATATATATATATATATATATATATATATATATATATATATATATATATATATATAAAATTACTTAATGTGTATATTTGTGTGTGTAGGCATAAGTTACTGTGTAATTCAAATGCTGATTTCTGCACCCCCATATCTGGTTGAATCCTTGTTCTGAGAATCTCCTGTCTCAGTGTGGTGTAAACAATGCTCCCGATTGTTCCCTGATGTCCCAATAAAGCAACTCACAGCCAATCACTGAGCAGAAAGAGAATAGGGCTAGACTTCCTGAGAGCAAGGAGAGAAGGAGTTAGAAGAGGAAGTAAGGGATTCAGCCCCTCACAGAGGTCCAGGAGAGAGGAGAAAGATTCAATGGGAGCAGAATAGCCATAAAGTGCAAGTATCTTAGGGATTTTGGCAAAGAGGAAGCCAGATTAGCTTAGAGGGTTAAGAATAAAGTAATAACTGCTCAGTTATTGTGTTGTGATGCTTGTTTAGCAAATAATATGATAGAGTCTCAATTATTTGAGTGATAGTGGGTTAAGAGAGAAACTGAGAAACAAACACAATTATATAAAATTAACTGTAACATGTGTGAATTTATATATACATATACATATACATATGTCCATCTCTATATGGATCTATATATAGATAGGAATATAGTTATACAGAGAGAAAAGAATTAAAAGACTTTGTATGTATATTTATGTATATGTGTATTTGGATACAAACATCACATACATATGTATAAGACTAGATCCTAATTTAACTCTTCTACAATTTTTTTCATATATTTATAAATAGTGAAGAACAGAATCTCCAGATGTCTAGAGAATAAACTAGTAGTGATCTGATAGTAAACTCTCTTCTTGCCTCTGGTGAGTAGATTACCAGGAAACAAGATTTGGGTGGTGGGATTTGTTTCTTGTTTTATGTACCTTGAATATTTTAAACAAATACACTTAAAATTCAAAATAGAAATAGAAATACAGTTAATGCTGCCAAGGCCATCATTTTTGGGAGACAGTCCTACGCGGAAATGAAAACACAGGGGAATGTGAAGAATGTTGCGACAAGCCTACGAAGCACGAGAGAAGCAGGAAACACACAGTGAGATCTGCGCTTGGAGTCAGGAAGGCCCTGTGGAAGTGCTGTTGCTCTAGTTAGTTCTTGCAGAGTGGAATGGAGATCCAGGATGGTGGGCAAGCTTGGGTAGATGGATAGCCCCAGGCTTAAAGGCTCAGAAGTCCAAAGAGCTTCAGTGCCAAAGCAGGATCCTAGAGAGCCCTTGTTCTCTCTTCCAGACGCCAGCCCTGCAGGCTTCGGCCCACTGAGCCTGGATCTGCACTCCTGCTCTCCAGAACTAGAAGACTGTGTGTCTACGTTAAGACTTCAGTCCTGCGTAATTTGTTACAGCAGCCACAGGAAACTGATACAGGGAGTAAAGCTGCACTTCTCATGCTGAGACAGCAGGATCGGGTGAGCATACGGTTTCAAGCTGAGGAGCAATGCCATTAAACTGCATTTTAAAAAGGTAACAGATGGTGAGGTTTAGAATGCAGTGAAATAGCAGGAAACAGAATCGAAGGAGTTACAGGAAGAAATCATTTAACGGTGTTGTTATTGATGCAAGAATAACTGTACAGATTTACGGGCACAGCATGACGTGTTGACTGATGGATATTATGTACATGCAAGATGTTATGTTTGATGTAATAATCAAAGTACGGTGATTAGTATAGCCATCACCTAAAATGTTGATCCCTTATTCATGAAGAATACACTAAAATGTTCACTAATAGCTATTTAGAATATGATAGCATTACATTTAATTATATTCACCCAACTGTGCAGCACAAATCTGGACTTAACTCCTGCTATCTATCACAGCACGCCATGTACCATCCTATAGCTCTCTCCCCTCCCCCTTTACTCTCTTGAATCTGAATCGATAGCAGTTGATATTGTAATTTTAGCCTTGAAAAATGCAAAATAGGAGACCTGTGATGAGAAAACATGTAGGTGGTGAGGAGGTCAAAACTCCATAGTGGTTGATTGCAAAGGATGAAAAGCACCAAGACACTGTCAATGTTGTGCCATACACAGGATCAGAATCTAGTGGCTGCAGGGAAACCAGGTGTTGATCACTCCTGCTCTGGAAGGAAAGGGAAGATCCAGATGAAAGATGAAAAGGGGCTGGAGAGACGACTCAGTGCTTGAGAGCATTTGTTGCACTTTCCGAAGACTAGGATCAGTTCTTGGCATCCAAATTGGGTGTCTCACAACCACTAGTCAGCTCCAGCTTCAGAGGAGCTGATGCCTTCGCTCGGTCTCTATAGGCATTGTCACACTTACAGACATACACACACACACACACACACACACACACACACACACACACACACACACACACCACACAAATACATACCACATCACACAGACCACACACACACACCCCACACAAATACACACCACACACACATGCACTGAGAGAAAGAGAGAGAGAGAGAGAGAGAGAGAGAGAGAGAGAGAGAGAGAGAGAGAGAGAGAGAGAAATAAATCTTCCAAAAAAGGAAAGATTTGCATCCTTATTATAGATGCAAATGGTTTCTTTAAAGGACTCAGGGCAAAGGGGATGAAATAAAGATTAAGAACATAGGATGAGAACACGAACAGAACAGCAGTAGGACCATCAGTGAAAAGAAGATTTTTAAGGAGTGCCATGATGATAGAAAAGTCTATAGATAGATGGATGGAGTGGTCATAGAATAAATGCTAGTGACACTCTGATTAAAAGGTCCTTGATTTCCTCCTCTCGTGCTGTTAAAAAGCAATTGGAAGAGTGAAATGAAGTCAATGAAAGGAAGCAGAGAAATGACACAAAAACTCTTAGGAAATTTACTGAGAATAGGTTTAAAGTAAACAGTCATAAAAAAGGGCTCACATTTTTGAGAAGATGAGTTTTCAAAGATTCGGCATTGGGAAAGAGAAAATCTGGCTGCTTAAGAGGCTGTGAAGATTTAAAAAGGACACAACTAATGAGCAAGGGGTGAGGAGAGAGAAGACGGTTGGGAGCCAAGACACAGGCAGAGACCTGGGTCTGAGGTAGAAGAACTTCCCGTTCTCGGTCCTCAAGGGCAAAGAATGGTGAAAGAAGAAAACCACTAACTCTACAGATTTATATACAGGGACAAAGGCTATTGGGAAATTCTATTTGTCATTGTGCTCTTTTGTGAAAAAGAAAGTGAAAGCGATCAAGTCTAATCTTAGATGTAAGAAAAGGAAGTGTATTTTTCCCACAGGTTTCCACAATTTTCATGTAAAGATATTTAATCCAAATGCTAGGCTACACAATAGTATCATGAAAAGTTAAAACAAAATAAAACCAAAAAACTATTGAATGGAAAGCTGCCCTCTAACAATCTGGCTGAAAGCAAGCATCTCTGAGTTTTCATCAGCCATGTAACTAATGCTGCATGCCTGCAATGGTGCCCACATAAAAGCCCAAAACAGAAGGCTGCCCGAAACCTTAACAACAATAGCAACAAATGATCGTGTTTTAGAGTGAAGGGAGACCAGTGTCCAACAGGACAAACAACGGCACAGATGAATCCTGTAGCTTACAGAGAAGTCTCAAGAATGGGTGTACACCAGGGTAAAGATGGACAGTGCTCACTGGTGACTGCTTACAAGCCGGGCATAACTGAAGCAAATTGAAATGATTGGACACATTTTAAAAGGTAAGGGGCAAGCAAGAAGTTACATAAACCGTATTCTGAGAAGACAAGGCAACAGCTGGGCCCTGAGTGGCAAGAGCGGTTTCCCATGAAGAGAAGCAACGCACCATGCCAAGGCTAGGACACATTTCCTTACTAGGCTCAGTATTTATTTTTAAGGACACTGCCGTGCTGTGCCTGGAGAGAAGCAACATGTAAAGGCAGGAGCTTGGCAAAAGAGCAGATGCTCATTTCCCAGAAATCCGGCCTTGTGATTCAGTCCCTGGCTTCGGGAATGGAGACTTGAGACAGTTTTGCTATCTGGAACTGATCTTATCTATGCTGGCTTTGTACTATGCTGTTCTCTTGGCAAATTGGAATCAGAGCATTGCTCACATTCCAAAGTTTGAGAAGTCCAAGGTTGCATCTTTGGTGGACTCTGGCTTGGGGGATCATTCCTACAGTAGCAGGTAGCCCAGAGATTAATCTTTTGGTGCTGGGGCAAAGATGCCACCCAGAAAAGAAGCCATAACACGTCTGCATCCTGCTGAGCAAGGAACACAGGGCTTGGTATGGAGCTCACAGAAACAAGGACTCTCAAGCCAAAGCCGTAATTGTCCTTTTGGTGGAACTGAAAGAAGAGGATCCCTAGTCTCAATGGAAGTTTTGATCCATGAGTGTTAAGGTGTTCAGTTCCTTGCGTTTCATGTATCAGTTTAAGACATCCCCATTAGCAGCTTGTACATCCATAAGTAGCTCTCACCAGAATACCATGCAGATCAGCTCAGGGGAAGTCCAAGAATGGCAATGCTAAATCGGTCTCGATATGATTATAAATACTTAGGACAGCACCACTACCATACACCAAAGTGACTTCTGAAGACTTGAGAGTTTTCAGGATATTATACTTATTTAGACTGGCCATTCACTCGCTGTTCAGAGAGTGGGCACAAGGGTAGGCGTTTAATACTGTCATCCACTAAGACATTCCTTCAAAACACAAATCAATAGGGAAAATGGAAAATAAACCTAAGCACTGTGCAAGATGGAATGAGAAGGGGCTTAGGATGTCATTCCTATGAGGGTTAAGAGGCAATATGTTGGGGTCAGTGTGGGTAAAGGACTGGAACATTCTCCTTCTTTCCTCCTGTTCCACTGCAGTGGAATAGATGGTGGCTGTCACATTAGTGGATACTGTGTAGTAATTATCACAGTGAACATATAGTTATCATTCCATTCTTCTCTGTATAATATTCTCCTTTTGAGATTTGATATTAGCAAACTGACTAAGAAAATCTGAAGATAAGCGCACAGAATTGAGGGCAATCTGAAAAGCCTTTTTCCCATGGAGCCGTTATGCCTGGCCACACAGATTGTATGTGGGCAGATAGGACTTTTGCCGCTGAGCAGGCCACTCACCTTTACTGATGTCTTCATACTCCAGCCAGAGTCGCCGCTGGACTTGCTTGTTTGGGTACCATATGGAACAGGATTCCTCAAAGCCATAAACAGCTTCCTGGATGTAATGGTTACCAAACTGATCCAACAAGGCCACAAAATCTGCACGAGATGTAGCCCCATCCAAGGAGTGGAGAGCATTGCTGAAGGCTATGGGAGAACATCACCCAAGAGTAAATAAGGATGGGAACTCACCTGTTGGGGTTATATGGATTCCTAGGCAACTTGGTCCCATATGTGACTGTGTGAGCTAAAGTGACGTTTGAGAGCTAAGTAGGAATAATATTATGCATTTCTGTTTAACTGAAATAAATATTTCTGTTCCTAAATAGGTATCTTTTCAAGTATGTTGGTTGCTTTGTTAATTTTATGCAAGTTAAGCAGAGGAGTGCAAATTCTGACTCCTGAAACCATTAAGTAAATGGTTTTGTGTCCCCTAAAACTGCAGTTCATGACATTAAATCAATTTAGCTGGTTCAATTAATAGCATTTTAAAAATAGAAAGAGAGTAGCACAGTCTAAAATAGAAACATAAATACTAGCAGGGAACATTTCACATCACAAGATGAAGTATTGTTTTATGATATATGTGTTGTGTGAGTGTGGGTGTGTGAAGCACAAGGTCATACAATATATATATAATTATAAATTATATATAATATATAAATATATAATATATATGGGTAGAGACCATGATGACTAATACTGATTGTCAACCTGACAGAATCTAGAATCACTTAGGTTAATGAGCTTCTGAGCATGTCTATGAAGGAGTTTCTAGATTAGGGTAGTTGAGGTGTGTCCAGGTTGGTTTTGTAAGCCTGACACACACCTGGACATAAAGAAGAAGAAGGAGAAGAGGAGTAGAAAGAGGAGGAGGAGGAGGAGGAGGAGGAGGAGGAGTATTGAGAAAATGCCTCCATTAGATTTGACTATAAGCAAGTCTGTTGGGAATTTTCTTTATTGGTGATTGATGTGGGATAACCTAACCCATTGAGGGCAGTGTTAAGCTTTGGTAGGTGGGCTTAAGTTGTTTAAGAAAACAGTTTGAGAAAGCCATCAAGGAGCAAGCAAATAAGCAGCATTCCTCCATGGCTTATGCTTCAGTTCCTGCCTGGAGTTCCTGCTTCAGCTTCCTCCCGTGATGGACTGTTACTTGGGAAGTATAAGATAAAACAAACCCTTTCCTCCTGAAGTTGCTTTTGGGCATGGTGTTTTGTCACAGCAATAGAAAAATAAGTGACACAGGTGGGAAGATATACCCTAACACTAGCTCTGCGTTGTACCACTCCATGGGCTGGGGTGCTGGGCAGAATACAAAAGGAAAGCGAGTTGAACACCAGCATTCATCTCTCTCTGCTTCCTACATGCAGACACGTGTGACCAGGTGCCTCCTTATCCTGCCTCCATGCTTTCTCTACCGTGATGGTGAGGCAAAACAAACCTTTCCTTAAGTGAACTGTGCCAGGTGTTTCTGTCATAACAATGAGTAAACTAAGGAATACAGGGACCAAAAAAGCTTGTAAAATATTTTGACTAAGAAATGGGTAATGAAAAGATAACAGAAGCCGGGCACAGTGTCTCACGCCTATGATCCCAGGATTCAGGAGGCAGAAACAGGTGGATCTCTGTGAGTTTGAGGCCAGCCTGGTTGACAAAGTGAGTCCAGGACAGCCAAGGATACACAGAGAAACCCTGTTTCAGAAAAAAGGAAAGATAATGGAAGAAAAGAGGTAAGAAAGGAAAAACTGCTTATATTCTATTTTATATATGTCAATGGAACAAAGCTTATATTTTATTTTAGGAAAACCAAAGGCCAGCCTGGTCTACAAAGCACATCCAGGACAACTAAGGCTCCACAGAAAAATCCCTGTCTCAAAAAAAGCAAAACAAAACAAGGTGTATAAGACACACCTTGTAACTTAATCTGTGCCTAGAAAGAGAATCACATTCTATCCATTTGCTCAGAAGAGTCAATCTGAGCGCATCGGTTGCTTGCCTCACAGAGTGTCTATGCATTAACCTGCTTCTGAGCTTCATGGTCCCTTTGGAATGAAATTCCCAGACCTGGGGGAAGGCGGAGGGAAGGCGTGCTCTAGTGCTCACCCTGAGAGACAGCTGCTTGGTTGAGTTTGATGTGGTACATTACAGACCGAACCTTCCAGTGTTGCCGCACCGGGTAGCCAGACACTTCACTGAAGTTCACCATCCCTGGGGACAGAGGAGACGAAAGGTCAGTGTGTGAGGCTGATTCACAAGTCCCGAGTTGAAAGGCACGACCCAGCTCAATTAAGCTAAGGATGTAACGGTGAGAAAATTATAAAGTGCTCTTTGATGAAGAGACTTTCTAGAAGCATAGTTGTAACAACCATCTTCTATTGAACTCTTGCTCTCTGCTGGGCATTTTGCGAAGCACTTTGCATATGCTAAGCCTTTTGCTCCTTGTCCTATAGGTGTTAGCATCTGCACCTGCCAAATGAAGACTCTGTGATGCTGAGAGGGTTCCTATCTAAAGTACCCAGGACACTAGGTTAAGCCAGGGTGAGCTCCCAGAAGGGCCTGGACCTAGGATCAGAGTCCTTATTCATTCTATTGTATTATCTAAACAATAAATTTAAATTCAACACTAGGTGTACCATGATGCCAGATTCTTAGTCTCTAAAAAAATATTTGCAGTAATTGACTCAATTCACGTATCTGTAACATTGATTTTTCTGTCTCGTTTAACTGATTTATATTTGGTATTTACACTTTAATTATTCTGAGGCTGATAATGCTTACTTCTCCTTTACCAGAAGGGATAGTGTCAGGGTAACTAAGTCATTAAAGGGTAGTGACAGCCAAATATCGAGAGTCATCTATGTGCCAGGCAATACATTTAAGGAGCACCTTTCCCTATGAGAAAATACGGGCTCTCAGACACTAAGTCTGTTGCCCAAGGTCCTCTCAACATGTGTCTCCTCTGAGACTTTACACATGCTATCAATGATACTCTTTCCTTAAGAGCTGGGAGACAAAATTCCTCAATTTGAATTCTAACCTTTACCATAAATTTAAAATGCTATAGAAACAAAATAATTAGGCCTCAGGAAATAAAATAATGTCTTCTTAAGTTTATATTTTAAAAAACAATTTTAGCTTCATTTCTGTGCCTGACATTTGTTATATAGATGCCACATGTGTGCTTATGTGTGTGCATATATGTACACATATACAAATACATACAGCAAGTGTATACACACTATGCATGACATATAGAAAGTATGTGCACAAATATGGCAGTGAAATAGCCATACGCTTCCTCAAACTAAATCAACCAACTTAATAGCAAGACTGAATGAAAAGTGGGCAGGATTAATTAGCTGCTTGTCAACTCTGATCAAATTAGGTGAGTAATTACCAAATTTCCAATTTTGTGTGAATCATATGGGAATAATTATTGGTAAGGTAAAAAGAAGAAAAGTCAGGAAAAGTTGCTTAGTGAAGTGATTGCTTAAATTCTATCTCAGGTAATCAAAGAACTTCCTGCAGTGAAGAGAAGGTCTGGGGTGTCTGCATTCAAATGTTTATCTTTCAAGGTATGACGCCTTTTGATGACTGCAGATTTTGGCCTTCAACCTCTCTATTGACCTCGAAGGCACGATAGGAAGTTCAGACTTAACAACTGTAAGACTTGGTTACCTTAAACATGGAATTCCCTGGCACAGAAAGCATGTGTGCAGTGCGGAGCCCTTCCATCGAGAGTCCACATCAGCACATTCACTCTGTTGCTGTCTGAAAACAATGCCCATTTATAAAACACACCAAGTCTAACAGATACATATCTTTAATAATAGGGGATGGATCCCGCTAACTATGTCCTAGTAGGAAAAGAAAAAATAGACAAGTAACCAGATGACCTGGCCGCCAAGGTTTGCAGTGTTGCTACAGCTGAAAGTTTCAGAATGACAATTACATTGATGTCTGCCATTTTTCCTTCTTACAACCCAAGTAGCTTCTGTCGGGCTACGTGGTTATGAGACATTTTGGTTCCCAGACGTTTAAGTCTGCCAAGGCAAGAGGGATGGCTGAAATAAACTCTGGTTTCTTTTTCAGTCCTATGATTTCAAATAGCTGTACATATGACTTGAGGCAAGCGGTGCAAACACTTCTGTTTTCATATCTGAAAAGTGGGGCTGGGGGCATTTATCCCATTTACTATACGGGTAGGTGGCCATAACAGAATAAAGTTATGAGTGTAAGACAGTGTGGAGGAGAATAAAGTAGCATGTGCGTGCATGTTTCTGTGATATTGTCACTTTTCTCCCCTCCCCCCAAACATATGTAAACTTGACATTTTTTTAATGCATACATTGCTGTGATCTTATAGACTGCACTTCAGAACAACAGAGAGAGTTTAAGAATAGGGATGATGGCATCTTATCTCTACCCAAGAAGAGCTAACTAGACTAGATGTGCTTACTTAATGGCTAAACACAATTCCAGTGGCGGTGCTTAGGCTGCACTGTAGTCAGTGAAGGGGGTGCAGAACTGTTGGTGCTTGGGAAGTATCTGCCTATGCCTATTTACAGATAGTTTCTCCCTAGTTAAAAAGGAATAATAAAGTACGTATTTTCCAGCTGAGTCACGTGTGTTTTTTCCTCAGTGTGTCCTTGACATACAGTCAGGTTTATTTTATTATCATTTTTAAAATATATTTGCACCAAACGGCTATTTCCCTTCCCCCCCCAAAAAAAAACCTCCATGTTTTCTTGAGAATGGGTACTGTTTTTATTTTATGTACTTTATTGAGGAAATAGTTGCTGAACATATCTCTGTAGAATCTGAAAAGAGAAGGGGGAAGAGAGAAGGGAAGGAACCAGAAGAGAAAGACAAAGGGAGAGGAGGGCAAAGGAAGGAGTGTACAAATGGACAGAAGACAGAACAATACAGAAGGAGAACACTACTCAAATCTATCGCGAGCACTCGGGAAAACCATGCCAGCCCATTGTCTCTACTAACAGAAAGCACACTTAAAACCCATAAGTCAGTTGCGTGGAAGGCAGACCCTCTCAAGCATAGTACATCGGAAGCCCAGTGATTATTCTTATAACAATTTCATTCCTATACCCAGGATCTTATTAACGACTGAGTACCCACTATGTCTCCCTAGGCAATGACATAGGTCCCAGTTAGCTTTCCTACAGGTTCTGCATGTCAACAGCTGCCAATCATACTTGCACCCTTCCCCTCTCTCTTCATGAAGGTTCCCTGCTTCCTTCCTACTTTTGAGGCTGTGCCCAAACACACAGGTTAGCTGCTGTGTTCCTTGCTATCACCAGCCCGGGATAAATAGCTGTTACCTGTTTTCATCTAGCTGGCCTTCCTTTATTTCCATGCAACCTATAACAATGAAAGGCCTGGGAGCTTAACTGTTACTCTGAAGACTCCAAGGAAGATTTATAAATCAGTATTTCAAGTGTGTTATTTAATAATTCTGCCAGATGGTCTGTGTGCAAAGGATTCTCTAATTAAATAGGATTGGGAATCGCTGGGTTAAATAAAGTGAGAGGAATTTCTTGCCTGCAGGCTTGCTAATACTAAGGTGATGTAAATTACTGAGGGGAGGGTGCCATGCCACATGCAGCTTTCCTGAATGTATTTGAAGTCAGAACCGCATTGTGAATAGAACTTCGATTTTTCATGAAAAGACAAAGCAAAAAAAAAAAAAAAAAAAAAAAAAAAATGCTTAGAAATGCTGAGACAGAAGACTCTGAAGATCACTTTAGCTCTAAAACCCTCCGAGCTTGTAGGTCCAGGAGGATTATGACCCATAACAACACCGAGTGTGACAGGATAAAAGATTGGCTGTATCACTGCACGGAAAGTTATCACTAAAATGTTGCCAGAACTAGCTGGAAAATATGGAAGCCATCTCTTTCTTCGATCCTTCTAGTTGTTCTGGGCTTTAAAAATACAAAGGAAAGAGCTCCATCTTTGCTTATATCACAGATAGACGTGCCCTGTTCTAACTAGCTCTGCTTAACCAACACAGGTTAAAGTTGGATAGAAAAGCATCCAGGTCAAGAAGCATTACCTCTGTGTTTCTATTTCCCCTGCCTTGGAGCCATGCAGGTTAGAAGTGTCTCAACTTGCCATCTTTAAAAAAAAAAAAAAAACTCTAATAAGATATGTTAAGAGAAGTCCAAGAACAAAGGGCCAAATATAATTTTGTTGTGGCTAAGACCGGAATTTGAAGCTTTTCCTTATCCCAAAGATGTGGGTTCAAATACAGGTACTCCTGGTGTTTTCCAGCTCTATCTCCTTCACTCCTTCTGAACTGCTCCTGATCTGCCCTGGGTATCCTCCTAGCCTGGGAATTTCAGAACAATCTTTCCTTCCAAAATGAGTCACCAACTTGGTGGGCGGGAGGTGTGTGGCCCCTGGTGAGTCTTTAAACAAGTAGTTTGTTAGTAGCATGAAACTTCCCCTACTTGTAGGTGTCAGCTCCCAAACCTCCTTTACACACACACACACACACACACACACACACACACACACACACACTAGGAGGGGGAGAGAGCAAGACAGAAAGAGGGAGAGAGAGACAGAGAAAGACAGCCTGACAGACAGATAGACAGATACACACACACACAGGGTAGGAGGGGAGAGAGAGACAGAGACAGAGACAGAGACAGAGAGAGACATACACAGAGGACTATTTCTTGGTAAATAAAATAAAGTGAAAAATTATAGCAAAAAATGTACCATCCAAACCTTCTTTATAAGTCCTTACACACACACACACACACACACACACACACACACACACACACACACACGAGAGAGAGAGAGAGAGAGAGACAGAGAGAGACAGAGAGAGACAGAGAGAGAGAGAGAGAGGGAGTGAAAGAGACAGAGAGACAGAGAGAGAGAGAGAGAGAGAGAGACAGAGAGAGACAGAGAGAGATATGGGCGGGTGGGGGATGGGAATAGAGAGAGGAGTGCTTCAGTAAATAAAATGGGAAGTGCTGCTAGAGACCTATGCTTTTTATAGCACACCTATAGAACCCTGCCTACCATACTGTATCAGAAACCCAATAATTATTCTTATAACAATTTCATTCCTACACCCAGGATCTTATTAACGACTGAGTACCCAATATGTCTCCGTAGCCAATGACATAGGTCCAAGTTAGCTTTCCTACAGGTTCCGCAAATCAACAGCTGCCAATCATACTTGCACCCTTCCCCTCTCTCTTCATGAAGGTTCCCTGCTTCCTTCCTGCTTTTGAGGCTGTGCCCAAACACACAGGTTAGCTGCTGTGTTCCTTGCTATCACCAGCCTGGGATAAATAGCTGTTACCTGTTTTCATCTGGCTGGTCTTCCTTTATTTTCATGCAACCTATAACAACGAAAGGTCTGGGGAGCTTGGAGAGCTTAACTGTTACTCTGAAGATGCCAAGGAAGGATTATGAATCAGTAGTTCTATTCACATGTAGTTCTATCAGTGGGTTTAGCCACAAGTAGCCTTCCTGAGGCTACAAATTATTATCATAAGGGCTGTATATGTGTGTGTGCATGCACGGCATGTGTGTGTGTGTGTGTGTGTGTGTGTGTGTGTGTGTCTGCGTGTCTGTGTGTGTGTTCAGTCTTCCACAGGCAACTGATTTTTTATTTTAAAGATATCCTTGAAAGCCCAGAATGTATGTACTTTTTGTTATTATTTTTATGTTGCTTCCTTTCCTACTATAGGGAAGATATGTAAGAGACATGGCCAACTTTTGACATTGAGACATGACATTGTTGAGACACAATGTTGTCATCTACAAAGTTCTTACTTAAAAGATGGCATACAAAACATGAAAGAGTAAAAAGGATAAGAAGGAAAGACACAAACAAAGGAGAAAGAAAGAAAAAAAAAACCAAAAATTACCAAAATATCTCACAGTGAGTTTTCATTGTTAAATTTATTTAGTCAATAAGCACAGTTGTCACAATGTGTTAGGAATCATTTTTATTAGTGTTAGTCTCTCATATAAATTCTATGAAGAAGATAGTGTTCTAATACTGAATTTTAAAGGTAAAAGAAACCTAACCACAGAAAGGTCTAGTAGCTTCCATTGAACTCAGACCATTAAGGAGCAGAACCCAGCTGTCAGGCTCCAGAGCCGACATTGCCTCCGGAAGAGCCACCTCTAATCCCTGGTATCTGCTGAACAGTTATGCTCAACCATTCATTAGAAAATGGAGAGAAAGAGGCAGAAAGTATAGAATAAGGAAGACAGAATGAATATAGAGGGATAATGGAGAAACAAGCATAATTAATGAAATTGAGCTCATGCTATTGTCTTAGCAAGTGGTGTCAAATCCCAAGTCACCCATCTGCTAGAGTTCAGGGGCCACCAGAAGCCCACCTTCTTAGCTCAAAGAGGATCTATTCAGAAGCCTGGACCTGGAAGGGAGCGGCATATGCTTTGGGCCCTGCCCTGTTAAGCAAGCAACATGTCTGTCCCTTACAGGCCAGGAGAAGGAACCGTGGGCTTGAAGAACAGAGATGCAGGCTTCATTGTCTCCTTCACTTGATGAAGGATCAAGAGGCCTTTGCATCACACAGCCAGATTCAAACACAGGGTCACTGGATAACAGAACTCTGCCAGTCTCTGTCTTATCTCACTGCTCCAAAAGTTCTTTGCAGGGAACTCAAGCACACTATTAATGCACATTTAGGCGATAAGTGCAATCCATCTTCTCTCTGCCTCTATGACCTACATACCTCTAACCCAAGCAAAGCATCTGAATGTATATTCTTCCCTTCTGACATTTTTTTTTCCTGGAGAATTCCTATACAAATTAGCAGGAAAAATATTATCCAGCCATTTCATAGTAATTATGAGAATATTGACAACTTCACTGACAATCCTAATAATGTTTGATTCTATAACTAATTGTTTATCACATTTCAATGAAATGACTGGCTGAGAATCAAAATTGACACGATCAAGCAAGCCTCATGATTTTAGGAGACAATAGACGGCTGCCTGGGTTTGGCTGGAAAGTGAAGGCGCACTTACCAGTCAAGAAGTCAGGGTCAGGAGTGGGCTCCGAGATTTCCTCTAGACACTGACTCTCCAGTGGGACAGTGGCCACCACAAGACCATCTGGCAGTTGTTGGTCTAAACCACGAGCAAAGTTATTTTGTCTAGAAACAGAACAGACCTTCATTTTCTGAGTGTCCTTGGCATTCCTTAGCATGCAGGCTCTATTTCAACACACAGTGTAAGAACTCTTTCTTGACCAAAAGCCATGCCTCACTTGGTACATATGGCATGACCTAGTCATACAAATAAGGGAGGTAAGGGGGTGCATAGAGATGAGCAGCAAATCAGATGGAAAAAGTCTATTGACAGAGTAGAGAATGCTTCCTTTCACCCCAGTTTTTTCCCTCTGCCTCCTTCTTTGCAAGACACTAACAGTCTTAGTTACATTTGTAGACTACAGAGCATACTCTGGCCGTCGCAAGATCAATTCTGATACCATACTTCTTGTCCTGGCAAACCAGTGCCATCGATGAAAATGGTAAATACTTGTCAAGTCCCCTGTACATAAGAGAAACAGGAACTGAATCCAAGTACTATCTTGAAAATTTGCCTCCAATTTGTTCCCAAGAGTATATAGGCTTAGGTTATTACCAAGTCGTATTTCATGATAAAATACTAACATCATCATCATCATCATTATCATCGTCCTCCAGAGAGCATATTCCCGTGGGTTCTAGAAAAATTCAAATAGCCCCCCAAAAAAGAACAAGAATGAGGGTCAAATTGAAGAATCGCTCATACATTTTCTAGATAAATGCTTCAAATATTTTGTCCTCAGGAGTGCTTTATAACCTTCAAAGTAATTAAATGTCCAAATGCTTGGCCCTGGTCATAAATGTCAGTATTTACTATGTTTGAAATTGAAAAAGAAAATTTAAGAATTAATTCATATAAAAGTACCAATAAGCACATTTGATATTAACCTGTTTTATGGGAAAGAGGAGACTAGCATTATTTTATATATTAAAAGTCTTAATAGAAGACAATTGGATTCTTACAACTGAATCAACTTATTACAACATGTTTTAGTTGAAGTATATGAAGGAAATTTAGCTTTTTAATAGGTAGGACTTAAGTACTCCCTAAAGAAGTCCAGTAATGTGCTAGAGTCCTTTGCGAGCACCCTGAGGACTGGCATTCTAGACTCACTTAAGCCTTATGGCTTGGCGGTAGAATGGAACTTGCACATTTCGGTGTGGCTTCAATATAAAATCTTAAAGGTATGATTTCATTTAAGGTTCTACCATGTACCCAGAAGGAGCCCATGTCTTGGATTTTTGAGTGAGGAGTGTAGATGTGAGCAGGACTGTGAGCAAGACCACAATCTGTCCCTTTAGGTTTGTCACATTCACCCTGATCCAAGATGCACAACGTTATGCAGAGAATCAGGCTCTTTGGAGAGGAAGATGCATCAGCTCTGAGGAAGCAGCTCTCTACGCATATGAAGTTCACCTGAACGTTCCTTTTAGCACCTGTCCAGTGGCCACTTCCTTGGACTGGTTGTTGTAACCAAAGAACATCTCCCCAAAGAGAGTCTGGTTCATGGGGACCTCTCTGCCTTCCCCACAGTCGCCTCCCTCTGGGCAGGTCTCGGTGACCAGTTGGCAAGACCGTCCATCCACACCAAGCTTGTAGTCTTCGATACACCTAAACAGATCGAGACCTCGAGGTAAGTTACTCATCAGTGAGTCAGAAGAACAGACACATTCAACAAATAGGGAAGCAACGACCTTGCAAAAATGCTGCACGGCCCCGAAGTAGGAATAATCCAATTTGATTTTGGTGTCTTAGAACTCAGTTTCTTAAATCTATAAATTGAGGTGCTTTCCATCGTGGCCAAATCAATTTTTTAAATGCTTCTCTAGAAATGAAGTCTTTTAGGATTAGGGAGCATCCACCTCTCCTAGCCTTCTGATTTTCAAGTCCAAGATAGGAATTAGAGGAGATCAGCTTATAAGCGAGTCAACATCCTTAAGAGTAAGGTGTGCCGGCATTTTTATGAAGACCGTTCTGTGGAGCTTCTGCATTTGTTTGCAGAGTAGTTAGGTAGCAAAAGAGTGACACTGTGCTTAAGAAATTAATAACTCTCTAAACTGGTCCTGTGGCAAGTCAACCAACAAATGATGAAGGTTTGTGATCTCTTGGCTGTCTTCTGTTTGAATACATACAAACAAACCAGCAACTCAAACCAACTCCCCTCCAGTCAGCACTGACATTCCGTACTAAATGGATGCCTGGGTCACTGTGTGCTCCCTAAGCTGAAAACTGCCTCCTCGGTGGGTGCTTTCCTCATTGCACTGCTCTAATTAGGAAATAATACTCATTTAGTAATCATGGGTCAGTGACTCATAAGTCATTAATTGGACTTTATTTGTAGTTATGTTATGAATAAGATACATTTGTTAACTCAAGTAAGACTTAATATTTTAATAAAGCTGCCATTGTTAAAAAAAGAAAAGAAAAAGATTTGTTTTCCTCCTGAGAAATAGAACAAATTTAAAAATGTAAGACAATTACAACACCGAGAACATCATTTACCGCTATCTGCAATAATTGCAATAAGTTAAAGAACTCAGCCTTTTGTAGAGGAACAAAGGATCACAGTTTTCAAAAGTGAAACATAATACTGAAGCAACATCGAGGCCATCCTTAACTAGGTAGCCCTGGACCAGTTGATTAAACTCTTAGCAGATTTCATTTCCAAAAGTGCAAGAAAGGTGAGGGGAATAGCCATTGTACTAGGGCCATGGAGGAAATGAATTCATATGGTCAACATATAGAGCTCACATCATGCTGAACATACAGCTAGTCCTGGTTAAATGTTGCTATTGCTATTAGCAGGAGTACAAACAAGGACCATGCGCATGCAACCATCACTGCTGCTGCCTTTCCCCATTTATACAGCTGTATCAGCGGGTGTGAGTGGAGCTCTTTATTTGTAAGTGAATGCGATTTCCTTTCTGGACAAGAACCGCAAATCAGGACTTACCTGCCAGGCAGACTATATATATAGTACCTTGGGCAACACATGCCTAATTCTGACTGAAACCAGAAAGAAAGCCCAGCGAGACGTTACGGCTTTTGTCCAGGGAACAGCTATGATTCAGGACCCACAGAGGACTGACTCCATGGGGGAGACCATGAAATGATTCCTTCCTTAAGCCATATAAACCAGAGACTGGGCAACAGGGTTGAAGCTGGCTGGTTCCATTTCAGTCCTTCCCACTCTTTCTTCTGTCCAACTATCACACAGCGAATTTCCTTGAAATGGGAGCTCGAGCTGGGCAGCCTGTGGTTGCTCTTGTGTCTAAGACCTAACTAGGTTTTTCTGCACAAGCACGTAATGAAATGTATATACAGTCAATAAAAAACAGATGCAACTTTGGCTGCCTCTGCTTCCGCTAATTGAAGTGGGTCAATCTTAATGGTAACATTAAAGAACATTAAAATTTAGAGCAAGCTTCTATTTATGGAATTGGGATTTTTTACAAGAAACTACATACAAAAATTGCTCAACTGCAAAGGGAATGAGATAAAATACAATAAAATAACATTACACACGCACTGGAAATCTTCTCCTGGTTACTCAGCAGGCACCGGCTTTTAGCAAGCCCCTAACATAGTTTTATGACTATAAACATTGATTTTTCACTGCATGCTTATTAGATGGTGAGATCCTTGAGGACGCAAACCTAAATGCTAGTCTCCTCCTCAGCCGCCTAGCGGCCAGTGTGGTGTAAAACCTATAGCGAAGATCCCCAACTGACCTGCAGCAACAGGATGGGGTGGGAGAGTAGGGCAGGGAGTGTGGGAAGGGAGGAAAGGGTAGACACCCAATCTATGGGCATAGCAGAATTGGCTAAATCTTTATTTACTTGATAAATATAGCATGAAAATGTCTTTAAATATCATCTCACTCAGTGATACAAATTTAAATTTTGAGAAAACTGCAGAGCTTTTAAAAAGTCAGAAAGGGCCTGAATTCTGGTCCTCATCTTCCTGTCTTCCAGTCTTGAGGGAGATAGTTCACTTCGTCAGACATTCCTTTTCTCACCTATGAAGTAGGGTGGTATTGCTCACTCTGTTCCCTCACGGGAGTTTGCGGGGGGGGGGGGGGGCACAGTAGAGCATTATACTCCCAGGAGTCAATGCCTTTACCAAAGGAGGAAGGGATATATAAAATGCTGGGGTTTTGAGAAGCAGAATTTGAAGTTTCCATTCTTCTAAAACTGCCCCTCCCTTTTGACAATCTAGCAGTTTCACATAATCTTTCTCAAGTTTTGGATTACGGAAACAGTTTCTGTCCTAAAACATATCATTAACATAGCTCCTCTAAGGCATAGTTTGGAACACCCCGGCTTAATTTGCAATGATTTACGTAAACCATGTGGTTAATTTCCTCCTTTCAGGTAAGCCAGAGGCTGCGTTTCTGTAGCCACTGGACTAGGCTTGCCCTAAGGCTTCTTCCTCTAAATTAGACTATCAAAGTTCTCATCCTATATACCAGCTCACTCCTTAGAGCCTAGGGAGTGAAACCTACTTCGGGTTCCGCCCAGCAACCTCATTGCAGCTCCAACTCACCCACAGAACATCAGGATGTTGTACAAGGTGGGGTCGTCCGGAAAGGGCGCCATCTGCTGGAGACAAAGCTGTTCGCAGCCGCCGTTGAAACCATCTGAGCAGTCCACCCCGATGTGGCGGTCATAGCAACCTGAGCTGTCCTTCATAGGGCTGAGTCCTGAAGGGCACTGGCACAACCAGAAAAAATCCACACAAGAGTGTAAGCAGGAGATCTGAGTGGAGACACTGACACACTCCACGTTAAACTATTACCCCTGGGCAAGCAATCTATGAATTTCCTTTTTCCCCTTTGTCTCCTTCGAAAAGCTAAGTAACAGACTATTTTTTTTTTTTTTTTTTTAAACTTTCTGCTTCTGTCTGGGCACAATTCACACACATTTGCATTAAGCCTCTGGCTGTGAAGCAGGCTGGCATGGAGCACTGTGGCAAGACAGAGCAAGTGAATACTGCTGCTTCCCAATCGGACCTGGGCTGGCAGAAGAGGGGAAGTGGTGGGCCGGGATTAAAATGCATTAAGCAGGGATTCCTGTGGTCTAGGGAAAGCAGTGGTGCTGTTTGAACGCCACATTAAGAGGGCCCTTCATCAAAGTTGCTACTAGTTGGTGGTGCTGGGAATAACGGAGTGAGGCAGGACTGCCCGTCTGAGGGCAAAGGAGACTTTTTTTTCCTGCAGCCTTGGAGAGGAGCGGGATGCCTCCCACAGTGGGAAATCCTGGGCTTACCACCTTGATTTCTCAAATGCATCCCTTGGAAGCCACAGAGCTGACATCTGCTACACGAGGGTGCTGGGCTTGGCTTTGGCCAGCTAGTGAAACATTTGCACCTCTGTACGCATTGTCCCCAGTCAGCTTCCTGACAGTCAAAGAGGTGACAGCAAAGGAAGAGATCATAGAGGTTTCAGATGCTGGGAAAGGTCACTGAGCAAGGTGAGCCCGGAAGCAGCTACACAGTCCCGAGCCACTGGCCTACCTCATTGTCTAACCCAACCCTCAGGACACCCCGTGAGAGGAGGAGTGTGACCCATGTGAGGAAACTGAGGCACAGACTGTTTGACTCCTGCAATCATAGCTGTTCCACTGCGGTCCACACTTCAATCCCCGGCAGACTGGCTGTGGCATCCTGATTGCATGGCTCTATCATCTCCTCATGTCACACTCAGACTCTGAGTGACACACCTATTTACTAAACCCCGAGCCTGTAATATTTTCTCTCACAATGCCCTGTGTTATCTTCATTCTAAGTCAAGGAAAACCCTGATATTGCTCTAAACTCTCTATGATTCAATTTTTTAAAAAATGCAACCTTGTTCCTGTGCTTGTGTGAAGATGTTGAGCATTAATATTAACACTGAATCTAACAGGCTGGGCAAAAGACAGGTGGGAATGCCAAGCTTGAGTAGCTAGAATAGGGCAGAGCTGAGAGTATGTCTAGATTTGATTCCAAAACAATATTCTCTCTCTCTCTCTCTCTCTCTCTCTCTCTCTCTCTCTCTCTCTCTCTCTCATCTATCTATAATCTATGTATCATTTATCAGTCTATTTACCTATTTATCCATGCATCCATCTATCCACCCACCCACCTATCTAATGTATGTACATATGTATCTATGTATATATGTATGTACGTATGTATTTACCTATCTATCTATCATCTGTCATCTATCTAAATATCCATCTACCTATCTATCCATTATCTATCTATCTATCTATCTATCTATCTATCTATCTATCTATCTATCACCTGTCTGTCTGTCTCTTGCAAGCACATTCCTCCAAAGCCCAAACAAAACTTCTGAAACTTGGCACAGTGTGAGCATTTCCCTTCACTCTGCACTGCCTGCTTGTCCCCTCCCTCTTCTGCCAGGCACCTTGGCTTAGCGTGGAGCTTAGTGATTCTGCAGATGTGTCTCTGAAAAGCCACTTCTCCTTCCTCCTCAGTCCCCAGTCAAATATCGCAGCAGGATAGGCACTGTTTACTGACATTAATTCTACAATTTCCTAAACAAATGGCCCCCCCAGGATCTGCCAGGCCCCCAGCTTGGTCCATTCCTTTTCCCAAGAAGGCAGATGGTATACTGGAAGGTGGCAGCATTTAAAGCCAATTCCAAGGGCTGCCTCCTGCTGCGCACACCCAGATGTTTCCCATAATGGTTATGATGGCAAACAAGCAAATGCAGAAGCTGAGGAATGCACCCCATGATTTGTTAGCACCCCATCCCACACATCTAACTCCCTGGCCACCCAGCTGTTAAGCCAGATGTGTCACAGGGGGCGCTGGCTTAGACATCCTGTAGCTGCCCAGTCTTGATTTGGGTATGGAAACAAATGTCTTGTACTAGTGGCCAGGAGTTGCTCCCCCACCCCTCCCCTTTTACAAAGCCTGTTAGAAGCCATCAATCAGAGATAATGCCAGCTGTCTTGCTAATACTGCTTCACGTGATTTTAACCCTCATACCAGCTAGCTCTATCAGCTTCCAGCCAGGGCTCCCCAGCTTTGCAGCCACCTGCCTTTCTTCCAAGTGCTCCATCATGCACAATTTTTGACAAAGACTTCAGTGAATGAAACAGAGCAAGTAGGCTTTGTTCCAGGAATTCCATGTCCTGGCATATTCATGTCTTGCCTGGCCCTAATGTCTAGATGACCACGGCTGTTCCAAATTGGACCACCTGACGTTCAGCTTCTCTTAAAAGAGTTGGAGAGAAGACGGTATTAGCTGTTTTGTAAAAGTTGGATATTTTTTTCTTATAAGTAAAGCTAAAATATAATAACCAGAGCTATCATAAATTAGGCAATTCTTTCTGTAGTCTATTTTTAATCTATTGTATTTTCTGTGGTCCCAACAATGCAGCCACATTTTGTCTTCTTAATTTTAAAGGTGGCTCAGAAAAAGAAGGAAATGTTTAAGGTCACCATGATAGGAAATGGAAGAACCAGACTTTGGACCTAGATTTGTCTGAATCCCAAGCTTCTGTGTGTTTCTGACATTCCACTGACTACCTGTGATAAAATCTGCCTCCCTTAGAAAAAATAAAAGCAATGCATCAACAACATAAAACAACCCTGTAGACTTGCCACTTGTCTATTTTAAGCTATTTCTGAAGTATATTCTTGGATCAATTATGGACTTAGAGGTTTAACCTAAGTTTGTTTATGTGTTTACACACACACACACACACACACACACACACACACACACACACCATGTTATTAGTGGAATTATTTTACGACAAAACACTGCAAGTTGTCCAGAGTGATGACCTTGAAGACAAAACAAGATCTGCAGTCACTGAGAAAGATGCAATTATCTTCATTGTACTGTACCTAACTGAGTGGCAGTTCAGTGTATTTTTAAAATGTTTTCAGGAAAAAAAAATATTGACATGACATACTGTCCTTGGTATCTGGATCACCCGTTCCCCAGAGATCTGATCATTCAAGCATCCATGAAATAAATTTGGTTTCTCACATGTTTTCCTTCTGTTAAGACATTCAAATTGCAGGTTCCCTCAGAAATTTTGACCTGACTACAAGGAAGGGCTTACAGTCAACTGTGGCTTTGTGTCTGGAAGTCAGTACAGCCTCACCCAAGGGATCTGAGGAACTCTTGTCTATAGCAGCTTCATTTCCTGCTGGTAAGATCGGGGTGTTCTCTCTTGGCTATGGAAAATCCTTCCATTTAGTCCTTGAATAAGAGCCATTTGCCTGGGAGAGAACCCCAAGGTCATATATTCACCCCTCTTTGCATAGGTTACATTTAGCAGTCCCAGGGACTTTATGAACTACAGGCTTAGGAAGAAAACTCTATTTATTATAGCCATAGCCCTTCCCCACCAGAAAGACCTAATAAATGAGCTCATATTTCAGTGACCCCTAAAACACATGAGGTTAATCGTCTTTCATGAGGTCTTCATGGCTTCTTGACTTTTTACTGGTCTAAGGCATAATTTGCTAATGAGATTAAAATGATTTTCCCTATTCAAGTCCTTTTCTTTGCTGTCTTTCCTCTTCTTTTTCTAGCAATGAGTTTTGGTTGATTAATTACTCAGGAGGCTAAATTGGAGACCACAGACATCTCAGGTCCAGATTACAAAGTAGATACTCTGATGCCAGATGGATATGAGTGAGAGATGCATGAGCTTATTCATGTCCCCTGGGAGAAGAGGGACAGATTTCAGCAGCTGAGCCTGCCTCACCTTACTTGGATGATTCATAAGCCATGCGACCACATTTTCCTACTGGAAATAGGTTCAATTTTTACTATGTGGCAATCTCATTCATTTTGCAAGTGATGACTTCCACAATTTCTTGATGGGCTTTGACATGCTGGTTCAAGCCATGCAGGACTTCTCCCAAGGGGAAAAGTGTGATGGAGTTAAATTTATATTTCAGACTGCTATGGTTTTCTGCCCTCATTTTTCTGGAAGCCTCTGAAGTGTATTCGTTTACTCACTGTCCTACAGAGAGAAGGAGAGGTGCTCATTTCTAATGGTCTCTGTCTCTGTACATGTGTGCTCTAGTGAAGGGAAAATGGGACGTGTTATGGGAAATCATTGTGGACAGAATATGGAGGAAAGGTGTCAGGGTCACTGAGCAAGTCAACGTTCCTTAGAATATAATGGTCAGGCAGGGAAGGTCATGTGTTCCATACACAAGAGTTCAAGAGACTGCCTACCTTGCTCCTGGCATGGCCACAGTCTACATATCTAGTTTATTTCAACGTTTTGCAAAGCAGAAGCATTTGTTGGACACTTTCAGCATGAATATGAGTTAGCAGGTGAGGAGGAAATGTGGAATTTCCTAGTTTCTTTATTTGTGGTATAGCAGTGGCTGTAATTTTCTAATTTTCAGGACACATTTTATGCTGTACTTTGGTAGGTAGGATTGATACGCATGAAGGGGACTAGGAAGATGGACTAATCGGTAGAGTGATTGCTGCACAAGCGTGAATATGTGAGTTCACATTCCCAACACCCATAAAAAGAAAAATCTAGTCTGTATGGATGTATGTAATCTCAGCACCAGGGAGAAATACATGTAAGGATTCCTGGGGCTTTATGGCTTTCAGGAAGGTTGTCTCAGTGAATTCTTGAGATTTAGGTTTAGTGAGACATCTCATATCAAAGAATAAGGTAGGGGGTGATTAAGAAAGACAATTGATGCTGCTCTCTAGAATTCACATGAATGTGCACATGCGCGCGTGCACACACACACACACACATACACACACCAGTAAGGAAGCCCTTATAAAAACTGGGGCAGGGGTGAGGAGGCTGGAGCTCAGTCTGCTAAGTTTACTCAATCTCCACTGCCATTAGTCATGGATGGTTCATCTAAATTTGTCTATATTACAATCATAGGAATGTAAGAGCATATCTCCTTTCATGAACAAAAGTATGTTACAGATGTGAAATCAAGGATCTTGAGATGAAGGGATAATCTTGGATTACTTAGATTGAATCAATATAGTCATAGGAGCTATTCAAATTAGAGGAGGAATATATAATGGAAAGGAAATAGACTACACAATAATGGTTAGAAAAATACACTGTCTCTGCCTTTAGTTAATGGTCTAACAATAGAGCTCTGAGCTGAAAAGTGTATGGAGTCCAAGAGCTGAAAGGGGTAAAAGCGTCAATTCTTTCTAGACTTCCAGAAAGGAATACAGCCCTGACTACCCCTTAGTTTCAGCCCAGTAAGACCTATCCTGGATTCTCAGGTAGAGCTGCAATGTAATATATTTGTATGGCTTTAATCGACTAAAATCTGTGTGATTTGTTTCAGCAACAATATGACAGTATCTGGTGCAGGAGAATTTAAGGGCAGTGAATAAGATCCGGCCATCATTAGTGGGTGGTAGGTAGCCTTGTGCCTTGGAAAGGCTCAGGAATCTTTCACAGTCCTTGGTTGTTGGAGAGAAGTCACATGTTGACTAGTGAGTTAAGGTTTGCTCAAGGAAATGCCTTTCACAGATATGTTTCCTGTCCTCAGAGACTACATAAACAACAGGATAATGAACTGGTAGCCATTAACCCCTGGGAGTTTATGCATAACTAATAGAGAATGAAGGTTGTGTAGCCAGTATGGATGTAACGTGAACCTACCCGTCTGGCTTGAGTTTAAATTAGAAAAATATGGAGCTGCACCTTCTGTGAAGTCCACATCTCTGACTCCTTCCCAGGCTCCTGAAGGCCCAGGATGCTCTTGTTTCTCATTCTTTTCACCTTTCATAAAAATATGCCTTTCTTGGGAAATCTTTCCATTCAGCACTCAGAAGACTGGAATAAGGGTCTATGTGCAGAGGTGGGCCAATTCTTAGATTGCAGGGGGTGCAGATTATCTTTGCCTCTGGCCCAACTCCAGATGACAGAGGACCACTCTGCTAACACGTCAAGTCTTTGAAACAATACAGGTGCCCAGTAGACTCAGGCCAGGCTCAAAGTCAGATCCTGAGTCATCTTTTCAGTAGGGTCACAAGCCTCATGGTGTGGTGTGTGAGCTCTCACAAAATCTACCCTTCTGTTGAGGGATCATATGCTTCACAGCCAATGAGAAACAGTGAGTGGGATGTATCTGCCAATTGCCTTGGCCCTTTTGTCTCTGTGAGCCACGTGGAGTCACAGTGACTTCAAAGAATTATGCTAATAGAGTACTGGTATAATTGGGTGACTTTCTGCAGTGGCTCTGATTCTGCAAATGCATATTCATCAGGGCTATTTCTGCTAGCTCTGTCTCACAGATTACAATACGGAAACTGTAGAAATCCATCAGTGCAGCTACATGCCAAGGGAAAGGCCAAGGATGGCCAACAGAATGCACCTGAAAGGCAACGCCCCCCTTTCCCCCCTCCCACCCCCTCGCCCCCGCTCCTGAGGGAAGAGTCCTGATAGGAAGAAGTAACAAGAAGGAGGGAGTCAGTTCCTTTGTATGAATATTCAAATCCTATGTGTGGCTAAAAAGGGTGGATAAGAGGTGGGGGTAGGGGGAGAATCACATAGGTGCAGTCCAGGTTTCAGGACTTAAAATGACCCCAGAAAATAATGAGTGGAAAACTGAAGTCAGAGTAAAGAAAAGCAGACTGGATGGTAAAAGAGAAAAGACAAAAGTACCTCATCTTGGAACACAATTGAGCAATGAAATTGTCTCCTGGGAAACCCAGGCGGGTAGAACAGGCCAAAGGAGGAGAGCACTGAGGTGCTTCCAGCTATTCACCTCCTGGCTGCCCTGGAAGCCATGAGCTAACAAGCACTCTCCTGTTCTTTGTCTTCTTTGGGTATCTGCCAAAGCATCCTATCTGTTCCACACCTTTGCCCCTCATTTGCTTTTTCCTGTGTCCACTTCTTTCTGAGGTGAGCCAGACTCCTCCTGGATGCAACTTAGTACCAGCTTGGGGACTACACCCTGGACATTCATCATTGACACCGAGCAACTCCCTGAATGGAACAGATGCTCAGGGTTGAGTAAGAAAGAGTGTGAGAGATGGTGTTGGCTCTGCATCTTCACAGCTTCCCATGGTCTGGGTCCCCTCCCACATTACAGCTGTCAGGATGGGAAGTTAAATGGGGCACCATATCCTCCCCAGGGCTGGAAGCTCCTGGTTATTTCTCCCAACCCAACACGGCAGAAATGCACATCTCAATGAATGTTCCCTACCTCCTCTGTCCTCACATCAGACATCTTCCCTGACACCTTTCCCCGAGCCAGCCTCTCTCCCTTCTTGGCAATTTTATGATTCTTCCTCCAAACTTTTAAAGAAGGTATGACTAAAAACAGATACATCTACTAGGGCCAATATAAAGCAATGGCCAATATAAAGCAACCAGCCCCCTAATGGTTCCATTATCTCTTGCCTCCATTTACCTTTCTGGTCTAGTACCATTTTCATTTCTATAACCCAGGAGATAGCATAGTGTGTCCTAGACCTGAAAGTCTTACTGCTTAACAATGTCGCCCATTTTTTTTTAAACTAGCCAAGGTTATGGCTGTGAAAACAAAAACAAAACAAACAAGCAAAACCAAACCAAAACAAAAAATCCACTTTTTTAGGGTAGTGGGCTTCCTTGATGTAATCTCCAACAGATCACAACACATAATTTTGGAGATAGTATCCATGTAGCTCTGGCTGACTTAGGACTCTTTAAGTAGACCAGGTTGGCCTCAAGCTGTCAGAGATGCCTGCCCCTGGACAGGAAGCTGGAGTGCTAAGAAGGGTGCTGGGGACATTTTTGTTGTCAGCCTTAGCCTTTAACAGCTGAGCCATCTCTCTCGTGCTCCCATCACATTTTAGTTCATGCTTTCCCCTAGCATTCCTACCATAACTTACTCCTTTCATTTCTCTAGCTTTCGGTGGTTTTCTCCTAAATTTCCCTATTAGGCTTGGAGGCAATGCTAATTGTTGAAGCAACTGATTAGCTTTCAAATAGCTTCTTCCACCAAGTGGAAAGACTGTATTATGGAAATTCATCTAGAAAGGTCTGGAACACCTAGTAGTGTTCTGTGAGGACTTCTTGATTAACTCCTCATTCCTATCAAGAGAAAAATTCTTAATTTAGACTAGATGGTGGTCACAGATTCTTCTGTATGATTGTATCATGTGTTATCCCATCATCACTCCCCCGTACAGGAACCTTCATGATGGAAAGACCAACATACCACACAACCAGTAGAGTCCAACTTGCGATCTGAAATGCAACGAAAATTCTTACTGCAGCCTCCATTATCTTTGCTGCAATCACGCACTGGTCCAAAGGAGTCTAAGAGGACCTCCAGGCTGTCAAAGGATGATGATGTCATCAGCTCCTCTCTGTATGAAGAAGCAATGGAGGATTCAAGGGATTCCAAATGCAACAAGTATCCCTGTATTTCCACGTCCCAATCTGGTCTGCTTTTGCTGGTCTCACTCTCGTTTATAAAAATTACAGATTGGCCATACTCAAAATCTTGAGCAAACAAATCACGGGCATTTGCCGTATCTGGGAAATGAGCCAATGCTATAATGCCTGGTTAAAGAAGGAGATCTGAATGTAGGCAAGGAAATTATCATTTTATTGCCTGTCAGTCCTTGAGGTTTGTGGGAAGTGCTTACAAACTCAAATTTTATGTCCTTTTCCAGAGAATGAGCCTTGGTGTACGCAATGTCAATCCAGATGAAGAGCATGTCTGGACTGTGTATATGGGGAACTTCTTTGTCGGCTTCAGCTTGCTAAAACACTACCACCACCACCATTACCACCACCAAGCTTTGCTAACTTGATGTAGTTTCTCACTCCACTTCCTAAGCAACCCTGAAGCAAGACTCACCTGACCTCCACAGCGTCTTCCATCACAGTCATGTCGGTCTTACACTTTGCCGATGGATTGATGGCCAGTTCAGCTGGGGGAATCACGAAGCTCTTACTGAGGGGCAACCACATGCCTTCCCCGAGGGTATAGGTAAATCTGCACAAACACACATACCAGGTGGTTACAGCTGAACCTAAGTGTCCACTGGTATTCTGTCACTAGCTGACTCCTCTTCAGTCTTCATGGATCTACAGGTACCCACATAGCAGGTGACTCTGTAGGGATCTACACACCAGGTAGTTATGGTGTAGCATAGCAATTACACTAGAGGGTCTGAAATTCTGTCTCCACTTGCTCCTTTCTCATCCTCTTCATCCCTTGCTGTGCTCTTCAGATAGATGAGACAGTTGAAAGTGTCCAGCATGGACAGCATGACTGAGTCAGAGAAAGACAGGGAGGCCTCCTTCCCATTCACGGGCAAAAGATTATGGTACCCATTCACCAGATGTTAAAAATAGCTTTCATCAAGTCATAAAAAGTGAGTGTCAGATTTCTTCCAGGTTTGATGCTGGCCCTCCCTTGTGTTAAGTCATACAAAATATGGAAGCATTGCAATTGAAGTGAGGTGCTGGCCACGCCCAGCCGCATTCTATAGTTGTATACTTTCAGTGGCAGCCAGAGTTTCTCCAGCCCTGAAAAGGAAGAGGTTGCCTTTTCTGGCTTCTGTATGATAGGAACAGAAGTAACTGAAATAAGGGGCCTCCAGGGGTAAGAAGAGAGAGAGATGAGCAAATGAGCAAAACATTTATTTTCTAAACTCCTATCTACACCCAGCGCTAACAATGATAACCCCTGGGATACAGGGAAGATTTTTTTTTATTTATTCTTATAACAAGAGCTAAAAGGAATAAAAGAATCAATCAGCATTTCAAGGGAGAGCTTAAGGAAACCAGGAGAGATTATTTGTTTATTTATTCATTCATTTCATCTCAAAGACATTAAAGTGCTCTGTATTCATGGTTTAAAAAAAGTCTGGGGATAAAAGCCACTGTGGGTGGAACATCACAAGGAGGTGGCAGCCTAGCGCCTCCTCCCAATGTGATGTGGAGGGAAGAACAATGGAAAGATGTGTGCAATTAAGCAGAACTCTGCACCAGCCCCCATCATTGTGCTGGTCACAGCTCTTCTCTCCCCTAGCCCACACACTCTTCTCTCCTCTCTGGGTTCCCTGGGATGTTAGGAAACCAGACTGGTGCCTTAGATTTGTTTTTATGAAGTATGTAGCCCACCCCAGAGTGCTGGCCACACAACAGATGCACAGACTGGGGATGCCTAGCTATATCATTTCTTCCCATGACTTGAATGACAGTCCTTGCTATCAGAGTTGCTGAAAGAGGATAAGACAGGTTCTAGCATCACCACAGGAGGTTCTGGGAGAGCGGTGCATGCATCTCTGTGGAAGTGGGATGTGGCTTGATTTGGTAGATATTTCTCCTATTTCTAATTCTGCTTCTTACTCCTCTACTCTTCTGAATCCTCTGAGCTTCTGGGAATGTTCTGAGATGTCCTTGATGCTCTAGAAGGTTCTCAGATCTTCCTGCTTCAAAGGGTATGAGGCAATAGGCAAGCCTATGACTTAGGTGGAGGGTTGTGTGCAAAAAACTATTGCTGCAGTCATTAAGAACTCAACCTGGTTCCTTAACCCCCATGCTAGAAGTCTCAGCTAAGGTCACCCCATAGACTCCAGGGAGCTTCCCCCAACTCAGAGATACCTCCCCATTGATTCCTGTTCTCTCTCCCAGTCATTGGGACGTCTCCTCTCCCCACACCCGATTCTGACCCCTGTTACCATCACCATCCCCTCTCCTGCAGGTCCCTCCTTCCATCTACTTCATATGTCTATTTTATTTCCTCTTCTGAGTGATATTCAACCATCCTCCCTTGGGCCTTCCTTGGCTTCTTTGGGTCTGTGGATTGTAACATATTTATCCTGTACTTTATGGCTAATACCATGCACATCTTTCGGGGTCTGGGTTACTTCACTCAGTATGATCTTTTCTAATTCCACTCATGTGCCTACAAATTTCATGATATCTTTGCTTTTTGATAGCTGAGTAGTATTCTACTGTGTAAATGTATCACAGTATCTTTATCCATTCTTTGGTAGAGAGACATCTAGGTTGTTTTCAGTTTCTGATGGGACTTTCAGTGGAGGAAGGGAGACACCAACCCACCCATAAAACCTTCAACCCAAAATTTGTCTTGCCTATAAGAAGTATAGCGATTAAGATAGTGCGGAGACTGAGGGAGTGGCAAATCAATGTCTGGCTCAACTTGAGACCCATCCCTTGGACAAGGGCTAATCCCTGACACTATTAATTATACTCTGGTATGCTCTCAGAGAGAAGTCTAGTATAACTATCTTCTAAGAGGCTTTATCCAGAAGCTGATAGAAACAGATAGAGAGACTCACAGCCAAACAATAGGCAGAGCTTGAAGAGTTTTGTAAAGAGTGGGAAGAAAGATAGAGGGAGCTGGAGGGGTCAAGGACACCACAAGGAGACCTATAGAGTAAACTAACATGGGCCCATGGGGCTTTCTAGACTTAGAGCTGCTACACATATGTAGCAGATGTGCAGCTTGGGTCAACCTATGGGTCCCCTAACAATGGGAGTAGGGCCTATCTCTGACTCTGTTGCCTGCCTCTGGCTATCTTTCCGCTAGCTGGGCTGTGTTGCCAGGCTTCAATGGGAGAGGATGCCTTTAGTCTAACTGCAACTTGAGGTGCCAAGGTGGGTTGGCACCCCTTGGGAGCCTCGCCTTCTCTGAGAAGAAGAAAAGGGGCATGGGGGAGGAGTGTGTGAGGGGTGAGTGGGAGGAAAGGCAGGAGGGGGCTAGGACCAGGCTGAAAAGTGATTAAATAAATTTTAAAATACTTTGTGAAATAAAGAGAAATTAGCCAGGGATATTTATTGAAGGCATAGAAGCACATTTACACACACACACACACACACACACACACACACACACACACACACACACACAAACTTCATCTGGTATTATGACAATAATAGGCTGATCTGAGGTGCACTGAGTCTGGGACTTAAAGATAAATATGGGTTGAAATATATAACCTTCAGGCATTTGAATGACTTAATTTGTATTTCATAAAGGATATTCCTGAGGTGGCCACTTATTCTAGGCAGCTTGGACAAGGGCAACATTAATACGTACCATTTCAGAAGAAGAACCAAAAGTTTGAATGGCATCAGCATTAATGTGGCTCATGGGACATTGACCTTTGCTTTTTATTTTGGCTTTAAAATTATAATTTTACTTGGATAATATAACAGGTTTTTGGAAATAGTTGGCAGCTCTGGCACATTTTACTTTTATGGAAGAATAGGGTTGCTGCCCAACCATCTTGCAGTGTTCCTAAGGGGGGAAAACACTTATAACTTGTCCCAACTGAAATTATTTTTCATATTCCTGTGCATGCAAAGTTGAAGACTCTGAAAGTGTCATGATGATCACATCTTTTGCTTCTTCTGGCCCCAACCCTGCTTCATATTGTCATTGCCCCCATATCATATGACTGTAGCTCCTACTATCCTTCTACACTTTTTATCACATTACTCTTGCTTCTGTTATTACTTCTTGCTGGATTTTATTTCCTCCTCACCTAAACTGACTCATGTAGACATTCATTTACAGTCACAAACCCTTACAGAAAGTGCCCCAGAAATGTGGTCTTCAACACTCAGGCTGAGAAAGGGACTCTTCCCTTTCTACATACACCATCTCTGCTGCTGGTCCTGTATTGAATTGTACCTGCCATTTTTGTGTGCTCATCATCACTAAGCAGAATGCACATTCCCAGGTAGCAGAGGACAGTTAACACGATTCCTAGAATAAGGGCGTCATTCAATAAATAGTTATTAACTATTCAACAGGCTATTTTGCTTCCTTCATTATCAACGGTGTCTGGGTGACATACCCTCACTGTTCAAATTTAAAGGACGTATTAATGAAGCTAATTCTTTATGGTAAACAGGGTGTGAGATAACTGTTCAGTCTGGATGGATCTAATGACCAAGACATTATTTTCCAAGCAAACCAATGTAGTCTCCTCCAGTCTGTGGCAGAATCAAGGTGAAACACTGTAGGGGAAGCCAAATTAGATGTGGAATGAAGCTGACATTTGCTGAGAAATCTCAAGACAAAGAGAGAGAAAGGGAGGGAGGGGGGGAGAGAGAGAGAGAGAGAGAGAGAGAGAGAGAGAGAGAGAGAGAGAGAGAGAGAGAGAGAGACTTGCCAGAGCTGCTCACTTATCCTCATGATGGCCCTCTCAAGGAAGTACTGTGGCACCATCTTACAATCACATCGTATAATACTGTAAGGAGGTTAGTGACCTCCTAAAAGTCAATCCTTTGTAGGAAGAAAAGATGGAGTTGGTCAGCTGTGGGTCCCAGCAGCTTGCCAGCCCATGCTGACTGGTGCCTATGAAATTCTAAAACTTTATTTTACCCACAGAATCTACTGAACAATTCCAAAAACCAAATATAGACCAAGCTGTTAGGAAAAAAAAAAAGTTGTGTCCTGAAATCTCATATGTCCCTCATTCATGCAAATCTGGCAGGGATGACTTTTAAAACACTATCCTGGGGGAGGCTGGGTGAGCATCTGGAATGCTCTCCCACACTGGGCCTTCTCTAGAGACAGCTAGTGATGACCACTGTTGTTGAGGACTCAGCTTTATGCTACACAGAAATCCAGATAACTTTATGCTGTTGAAAACTCAGACAGAAATTTCTGTCCAGAGGCAAACACTCCTTAGCTGCTGTAAGACAAAATAAGCATGGGGTCTCTGTAGCACATATAGACTGTGAGAAAACAGAATAGCTTTTGACCCGGTGTCTTTACCCTTCCTTGGGCCAGGTTTTTCTAGGATAAGGTATTATTCTCAAGGAAACACAAACATATTTGAAGGGAAGATCATAGTGGGAAAAAAGCCTATACTAGTCCTTGGCAGCAGAGAGTCCAGTGGAATGGATGGATCTTCACAATGAGACACCACAAGAATGTCTTTGCTGTGAAAACTCAGCTGGCTGAATCAGGGTCCTCTTCCATGGACTTTGGGTGGCCGGTTTTCAAAGCTGGGCTCACCATCCATGTCCTTTCCTATTTTGATTTCAAGAGCTTGGGAGATACCTCGAATGAGCACCCACATATACCTGCCAAAGGCCTATATATTCAAAAGCAATATCAAGTTTATAAAGCTCTCTATGGAACTCCTTCTTTCCTCAAGAAGACAACCATCTAATTCAGAATCAAATAGCCAAGTTAAAAATAAATCTGAGACAAATTAATTGACAATTATCTACTATAGTCATTCATTATGAATCAGTACACTGAAGATTTATAAGAATGTTTATCATTGGCTTGTAGATAAAATTTACCAAGATGTGCTCAAAAAGGATCCATTTCCTGGCCACACCTCCCAGCACTTTTGAATACATTGGTTTGTGCAGGGTGTGTTGGTCCTTATATTGTCTGGCATTATCATCTAAAGCCAGGGATAAAAGAACATCTCTTGGTCGAGTCAGAAAACTTAAAGACAGGAATCTTCTTTATCAAGTTTATGAAGGTCATAACTACAGCATCTGAAAACACGCTTTGGAATGACAGATACTCAAGAGATCATGGATCTGGAGACTTGGTCTGAACTGCGGACATGTTCAATACTTCTATTAGGAGGAAAATATACAATCTTGCTGAATGACAGAGTATGAGAAAATACTGGGTATAGTTGATCGGATACAGTGGGAGGTGGATTTGACCAAGAATGGAAATTTCCATAGGAGAAGATCAACTTGTTTAATAGTTGAAGGTCAACATTCAGTGGGGGGAAGATTGAAAGCCATAATTCAAACTCTATTTCCCAGGTTAGAGAAATCTTCAGTGACTTGGATTGATCAAAATAAAACCGTGTTAGTACAGCAGCAAACAAATGAAGCTTTCATCACTGACCAGATGAAATGTTTCCCAGAATTGCCATTGGTAAATGGTTGACTTTGATGCAAGAATGGTTTTAATTTAAAAGTGCCCAAAATAAGTGAAGCAAACCCATTGTGTTCATTTGAGAAAGGAGTTATTGTCATGTTAGGGACCAAAATTGTTAATAATATATTGATCACTCCATTGGCTCCTGAGGCGGTGAAGTCATGGATTAAACCACACACCTGCTCCCCTCTGTAGATCATGGCTGTCACATATCCTTGGCAACCAGCAAGCTCAGGGAAAAATGATGCTTTTGGAGATGCCATGCATTTTTATATGCAGGTTCTGCTCTAATAGAGATTTGACCAAAACCTTTTGGGTTTTACTATTTACTTAAAATTTTGTAGAAAATGGATAATTTATCTATGTTAATCAAAGAAACTGCTCCCAACTACCCATCACCTTGTTTTGGTTACCCTCAATCATTCTAGCAGTTGAGCAATATGAAAATGAGGGGAAAGTCATTTAAAAAAAAAAAAAAGGTTGGAAAATTTAAGACCAAGAACTATTGTTGATTTCTCATAGACCACATGTGTTCAAGAGCAGCCTGATGCCAGTGTCATTAACTTGACTCAGATGTCCCTAAGAGAGACATTCAGGAGACTGAAAGGACAAGGAAAGGCCATTTGAGGAAGTGGTCCTGTAAATGGGAACGGTAGCTGCATCCATGCTGAATCATGACAGTGAATGGTACACATTGCATAAGGTTGTCGGCTCATAGAGGCAGATGCAGGGGCAAAATCCACAGGGAAGCTAGGTGTAATTGACAGAGACGGGTTGGGGAAGGTGGCTGTAAGGAAACCTCAGCTAACTGCACTACTGCAGGAACAAAGAAACAAGTACTCCACCCGTCCCCCACTGCTCACCCTCCAGCAATGGCATGCAGTAACTGAGCCGTTCTTTGACTATATCCACCTGTGAAGGTGTGCTCAGTTCCTCGAAAAGCAGGTTTGCTCCTGGGAGAAGACAGAAGTTCACATTGCCAGGCCAAGCACAGTCTCTGACTCTAAACAGCTACATGCTAAACGGATGGTAAGGGAAAGGCATACCAACTACAGGAATGAACAATACGATCTTAGATTGGAAATAAGCTTATGTTCCCGAAAAGGCCTGGTGTGAATTAAATTTTGTGAAAATTCAATAGTTCATGGCTGTCACCCAAATTCTCCCTTTGCTTGTGAGTCTTTCTAATATGTGCTATTTATTACCAGATATGCAGGTAGAAGTTGGGAGGGGACTAGAACCATCAAATTTGATCAGAAGGGTAATAGATAAAAGAAAATAATAATGAGGTAGGGTTGAGAATAGAGGGAGGCAGGGGCGGGATAGATTAATTTTGAACAACTTAAGCCTCTATGAGGAAGGTGCAAATTAGATGTAAAGCCGAGAGGCAGAAGCTGACATTAATTGCCTGTTCTGTGCCAGATTTTGTGCTGGGGACTTTCCCTGTATTATCTCGCATATCCTTATAATAATCCAGCCAGGCATGTAATATTGCCCCATTTAACAAATGGGGAAATGGGAGTGTCTGGGAGTTCTAGCACAATCCTGAGGCTCACTGAGGTGACAAGGAAGGAAATTAGACCCAAACAGGAGCTGACTGACTTCCCAGTCCTCCACGTGGCCACCAGGGATGATGTGGGTCAAGTACTTTGTTCTAAGTAGGCAAAACAAGTCCAAGTGTTTTCCGTGTCTAACACTGGGAATGTTCAGTGAGAGGTGTCACACTGGGTTTATAGACACACACAAGCACATCCCTGGACATGAACTTACCTGAATATTTTATCAGAGGGCTGTTCTCCCAAGACCAGGTCAAAGCCTCGCTGAAATATTGTGTAAGGCCAAGGCCTAAAAGGAGAAACATCATCCAATTAAAGTCCACTCAACAAACACTCTTTTCCTGCCAGGTATCATGCTGCCTTCTAAAGACCCAAAGAAACAGCACACATTCCCTGCCCTCAAGATGCTTGCTAGGGCAAGCTTGTGTGCAACCTCGAACCCAGGGAAGGGGTCAAGAACAAGGTTAATATAAAAGCCATTGAGCTACCAAGAAAGCAGAAATTGATAGACATAACATTGCTTCTGTTCAGCGTGAGATGGGCTCAGCCATAACTTACTGTCTTTCCGTTGTACAATCACAGAAATCTATGTTTGACTTACTTAAGAAAGATGGAGGGGGGGCATAATACTTTTAAATAGTCAAATTCTTTGAAATTAGGTATCTCAGGATTCAAAGCCTGCTCTGCTACAGAGCCAACTGTTTGAGTAAGGGAGATAGTTTGCCTTGTTGACTCTACCTCCTCATTTGAAAAAAAAAGATGTGAGGGGTTAACTATGGCAACCTAACAGAATTTTTAGGTCAAAAGTCATAGGTCAGAGTCTTCACTGTTTCTTGTTCCTACTCAAAAGGATGTGAGGGTTCTTAGTGCTTGAGATACGCCAGATATATCCAAACATTTTAATGCCACTCATACAGATGGGCGGTGGTGGCACACGCCTTTAGTCCCAGCACTCGGGAGGCAGAGGCAGGCGGATCACTGTAAGTTCGAGGCCAGCCTGGTCTACAAAGTTAGTCCAGGACAGCCAAGACTACACAGAGAAACCTTGTTTTGAAAAACCAAACCAAACCAAACCAAACAAACAAACAAAAAGCCACTCATACAAACAGAAGAAATTAGTTCTTTTCAAGTCATTATCGACTCTGCCCTGCTAGCAAACATCTGGGTACTGGTAAGAATTCTAGAAAGTAGAAAAATATCTCTTTTAACAATGTGGATCCTTTCACTAGCTTAGCCATGGAAACCCCAAATGATTTATTAATTCAAACGAGTGTTAGAAAGCCTGGAACTTGGGCTGAGTACTGAGCTAATGTGTACACTGGGTGGACTTAGTCCTTCAATTATGGAGCGTAATTATGGAACAGCTTCATAATTGATCCAATTACTGAGCATTTATTTTTGGCTATTCCTTTGTTTCCTGGGGGCTACGAAAAGCCAGAGAATATGTTATAATTATTATTTGGGGCTGAGCCTAATATTAAGCATTAACTCTATGGTTGCCAGCACAAGGCTTAGCACCTGGGAGACAGAATTGAGGGAAATGTAGAGGATTGCTCTGGAATGACACAGTGGTAGTTGAACAGCAGCACTGGCATGTAAAAGGTAGGGTTAGGATGGCTGGAATACTGTAGTCACCAAGACACAATACTGCTGTGCACGACACATGTCCAGCATGTGGCCATTTGGTTAAGCACTAAGAAAACTGCTTATAAATCTCAGCCTAAATGCTAACTCAATTTACATATAAACACAAAGTAGTTTGTACAGCTTTAATACAAGATCCATCTAAGGTGTGTGGCTATTGAGAAATTATACATTGCATAGTCATTAGTTGATAAAAACAGCATATACTTGTCTGCATTTATTTTGTTTTAATATTTTTGAGAAAGGGTCTAATGCTGCCCATGCTGGCCTCAAACTCACTTCATAGTCGAGGGTAGCGTCAATTCCTTGGTCCTTTTGCTCCTGCCTCTGAAATGTTAGGATTTCTGTGGTGTACCACTATACCAAATGCAATATAGCATATTCTCATTAGTCTCCATTGCTCTTATTATATTCACATGTCCATTATGTCTTACAGTAGGTAAATTGTATTCCATACAAATGTCTGCAATCGCACTTTTTTGTGCTGTAATAGAGTATTTACATGTTAAAAAACAGTTATACCACTATAAATTTCCTTGCTATTTCTCATTTAATTGCTACTAAAGCATCCTATTTACTTGTAGAAATTCTATATGCACAGCTTGTGTTATTTATGAAATTAAGGAAAATGCAAGAGATTTTAAGCGGTTGTTATAAGATGGGGTATTGTGCTAAATCAAGTTGAGAAGCACCAATTAACCTAACCAGGTAAACTATGAAAGGCACAGGAGAGCCCATGCTTCGCAGGAAGAGGAAGGAGGAGCCATTGGTGTGATAGAAGGGAAGACACAGCCTAAGTGGCGCCTTTTTGTGCTTACTATTTAGAAATGCTTTCTTCCTAGAATTCAATTTAGAAATATCCAAGGCTTCAGAAGTATCTGAACACTACAGAATGAATAGCCTCCACATCAAAGAAACCTTTCCCCCCACCAGATGTTGTCCATGTTTGTTATGTTCATCATATATGGGTGCAGACCCATATTTAAATCTGTTCTTGTTTGGCTGAACAGGAAATGATGTATCCTGAGCACTACAAAATATGGACCAATTCAATAAAAGATGACCCAGCTGATCCTAAACACAAGAACAATTAAAAATAAGGAAAAGAGACTTGCTCCTTTTTTAATTTGTGGGTAGTATCATATTCATTTACTATTGTTTAGTAATTTTAATACACAATTTGCCTTCAAGTCACCTCTCAGTTCAAAACTGGTATGGTGTGGAATTGGAGTAAATTGTTGTCTTGGTTCCTGGATTTTTTAAAAATATATTTTTAGGTAGGACTAGCTTGATTACAATGTGAGTAAGAAACGCATAGGCTCACACACACACACACACACACACACACACACACACACACACAGTCTGTCTTCAAGGCACAGTTAATGAATCAGCCAGCTTGGAAGCACTTACGCAGACATCTGCATGTTTCTCAGTGGAAGTAGAAGAGGCCTCCAGCTCTCGAGTCAGTCCAAAGCATAAGTAACTAATACATGGAGGGCTCAGATATGCAGAATAGACTTCCCCTCCTCTCGCATGCTCACATTTAAAGGCAGCGTGATTGGGACATAGGCTCTGAAATGAGTCTGTGTGATTTGAATTCCAGGCCACTAACAATCCCTATAATGACCTTGGGCAAGTTCTTTAACCATTCTGTAACCTCATGTCCTCATCTATGAAATGAGGCCAATGACAGTGGCTGTGGCTGTCAGGTAAGGTAGCAATGAGGAGACACTAGCTCATCATTAGTATTTGCTCAGAACAGTGCGTGCATTTAATGAGTATCATAGAATCCATTATTAAATATGTTGAATTTACTAACTACCTGGGTCAAATATAAACCCTACAGTAAAGAGTGATTTATCCATGTCTATATAAGAGTGTTCTCAACCTATGGTTCATGATCCCTTGGGGGGTGGTCACATATCAGATGTTCTATTAGATATTTCTACTACAATTTATAAGAATAGAAAATTACAGTTATGAAGTAGCAAAAAAAAATTATAGTTGAGGGTCACCACAACATGAGGAGCTGTATTAAAGGGTCACAGCCTTAGGAAGGTTGAGAACCTCTCCTATAGAGGAAGCTGTGTCTTGCTCCAAGGTACAATGCAATGCCAGCACAGGCTATATGTAAAACTCAGATTGTAGACACACTGGACTTTTCAGGATAGGAGACAAGTGTGAGTATGGGAAAGGCAAGGTCCCACCCAGTGGAGCCAGGCACTCCATATCGACACTAATCACCAGGAGACAGGGAAGAGGACATCATAAAATTGCTGTAGAATTCAGGAAGCTGCAGATCACAGTAGCAATGGAATAAAAAGAAATATTTATTTTTCTCCCCATTAGTCAGGAATGATCTGCCAAAGATGGGGATTTTAACTTGATATATTTACCATCTATTTCCAGAGGCCTATTGTGTGTTAACTGTGGTACTAGGCAACAAGAATTGGAGTAAAAAGATTCTTGTCCTCCAAGGAATCTACAGTCTTTCTGAAGAAACACATGTTCATTTAGATAAACAAAAGAGTGTTAACAGCGAAGAGGGGTGGAGTTATAGGAAGCAGGCTACATCCATACTGGCTGATAATAGACCAGCCATTCAGAGAAGAGAAGGCTGTGTGTTTGGCAAAGCCAGAAATGATGCTGGGGAGTTTGGCTTATAGCACTGTGGAGGCATTGTCGTGACTCAGGAATAGCAGGAAGTAATGAGGAAGCAGTAAAACAGCACCAGAAATACTTTGAAGCTGAAGATCTTGAACCAACCCCCAAAAGGAAAGGTTTCTGTTATTAGAACTCCTTGAATTAAGTCAAGAAAGAGAAATGCACTGGTCCCAACACTAGGAAGCACATCCCGCCTCAGGGCAGAGCTGGTCTTTGAGGTTAGATGCCAGGTCTACAGGCTGTTAGAAATATCCCTCTCTTTTCTTTGCTGCTCACACCGTGAACTTTGTCCTCTCCACATTGGTAAAGCACATGGTAGATGGACGCAGTAGCCACAGCTCAAGTCTCCACAGCCTCAGACCTCAGGAGAGAATGTCTTCTCCCTCACTAGCAAAGCTACAACTGTAGAATAATTGGGTCATGTATCCCAGGTCTCTCCATCAGATTGTGGGCCAGGACAGAGGCATCTCAGTAGGTTTCAAGTCACGTTGGTTCCTCAGCATTAAATCTGGGAGATAGTGTACCTTATTAATCAAACCTGAGGTTTTTCACCTCAATTTTACTATTCTGGTGCCTTCAGCAAGACTGTCCATCACTGCTGAGTGGAGTGGACTATGCCAAGGTTAGCTGTGTGGAGAGGGCACTGACCCATCTTGAAGCCTACATGCAGTGTTTTCTAGGTCACGTGCGGTGCAGGTATCTGCCATAGAAGGAGTTCCCAGTCTCTTGTTTCCTCTTGGATATGTGGCCTCCAGTATTCCCTGTGCTGTACTAGGCAATACACCTGCATTGTCTTAACTCAGGGAAATGGGCAGAATCTGAAATTAGAAAATAGTTTTTTTTTTTTTTTTTAACTTGGTACACAACTTCATTCTGACAAATCAAGGCACTGAACCTTCCCCTGCCATATGGGCATCCTCAGATGGCCTCCATGTAGGTCCACCCAGGCCAAGTCAGCAACTATCTTAGAGCCATTGCTTCAGACAGAAGCAGACTGGTGAGCCACCGCAGAGCCCACTGTAATGATGGCATGGCAGCCGGAAGGGTCTACACTCAACTATGCAAGCTGAGAACACCAGCAACCTCTTACTGCTTTTCTTTTTCTGTTTATGTATCAGGTGATATCCACAGCATACTCAGTCTTCTCCATGTACTGAAGATTTCTTAGCTTTCAGTTTCTGTTAACAACTCTCTCTTTTCCCAAGTCCTAAGGATGTGCTGGGTCATGAGTGAGTTGGTTGTGCACATGGCCTTATTTATGATTACTTTGACAGTTCCTTCACTGTGTGACTTGGATATAATTGATTTAGAAAAAAATATTTGACCAGCCTGCTATGTGTTGGGCTGAAAACTCTCTTCCTTCGGGCTCTTTCTTTGCAGAAACAGACTACTTGCATTCTACATGAGGGTCCTTTATATGCTCAAGGGCTTACTCTGATTTCCTGTTAAGTAGGGCACTGGAAATAGAGAGTAAAGCCTTTGGCCAGAATGTCAGGTGACCATTCACAAGGGAATGGTGAATAAATGTGTGCTTTTTTCCAAAGTCTTAAGAATAATAATGGTTAATGGTGGCCAGGCTTATATATGACACCTTATGTCCTCAGGATCTTTGTAGATACTTCTATACCTAGAATCTTTCCTGCCACCATTTATATTACTCTTAATTCATACTGTTGTGTATTATTAATAGTGTTTGAACTACTAAATAGTATATTTGCACTGTCTTCATTGTATGTTATAGATAATTAATACTACGTAGTTTAGTGTATAGTTTTACATTTAGCTTAAAAAACAAAAAACAGCTTCCAAACTCTTAGGCCATCCCTGGCTCTTTTCTTCCTAGAACATTCAAAAATGATAAATATATTAAGTATTCAGCTAACATACCCCCTCACCATCTAGAGAGGTCATGATAACGGCTATGTCTTTGGTGGTCACTTCATCACACAGCAGGTGCTCAGGAAGCCTCACTAAATCACAGGCGATGGATGGTTGGACAGATCTGTCTGTCGCCCTGGGTGAGACACTCATTAAGTTACTTGATATTCCCAACCTAGTATAACCTAGTATAACCATCTATGGGCATGTGCAGATGTCAGTCAATGGGTACTTTCAGAGGCCATTTGAGGCTAGAAATCATGGATTTACTGTGCCAGTCAGCAAGGTAGCCAAATGCAATGGTCATTGAAGTTACTGAGTGCTAGAAATATTTTGGTATATAGAATATAATACATGGACGAAATCTTACTTGGTTTATTAGCACAGACATCGCCTGTTTCAGACACATTAATACTTGATTCCTAAGGAAAACATCTTTAGCACAGCTATCCATTATGGTTCACATTTCTACTTGGTGAATAGAGAATGCATTTATAATGTCATTATAAAATATGAATTGTGATGATGACAGCATACTTTATAAACATGTGATCTTGTAACATGTAAATCTCATGGGATGTAAAATTAAACGTTCATGAGAATATATCCATTGTTCAATGTCTATTCATGGCTAACATTAATTTCTAGTCTTATATGTAAAATAACATGGTTATCTATAACTAGCGAAGTAGTCAGGAGTGGGCTCAGGAGCTAGAGCAAATGGTTTCATACAGGCTTCACGAATTGCTAACTCCGTGATTTTGGAAAATTCATACTTCCTACTACAAGACCATTCCACTCACTTCTGCACCTTGCCAGTCCTGCCACAGCCACAAAACCTTCTGCTTCCCTCCAGTCTCACAGTCTAGATCTTTGTCTTTGCCATGGTTTCTATCATTCTCAGTTATTTCAGTATCCAATGAAGTGGTCCTTTCAATGTTTGTGCTAGATGGTTTTATGTCACCTTGGCACAGCTAGAGTCATCAGAGAGGAGGGAGCTTCAATGGAGAAAAAAAAAATGCCTCCATAAGATTGGGCTGCAGTCAAGACTGTAGAAGATTTTCTTAATTAGTGATTAAGGAGTGAGAAGTTTAAGCCAAAGGAAGCCCTTCCTCCCTGGGTTGCTTTTAGTCAGGGCGCCTTATCATAGCAATAGAAACCTTATGTAGGACAATGTTCAAGAGACTTTTCCAATGATCTCGTCTCTTGCCTTCATTCCCACCACCACATCCTCACTTGTCGCTTGCTGAAACCCATCACTGATATTTGAGCACAAGAATCCCAATATCTAGTCGGGCGTGGTGGCGCACGCCTATAATCCCAGCACTCAGGAGGTAGAGGCAGGTGGATCGCTGTGAGTTCAAGGCCAGCCTGGTCTACAAAGTAGGTCCAGGATGGCCAAGGCTACACAGAGAAACCCTGTCAAAAAAAAAAAAAAAAAAAAAAAAAAAAAAAAAGGAATCCCAACATCTAACTCTCTTCATTCATATTCTTGCCCCATTCCTGATATCTGCCAATATTCTACTGCTCTGCGACAGAGAGCCAATACACCCACCACTCCCCTAACAGTCACCCAACTCAGGTACTTTCTTTTCATAAATTAAGATTAAGTTCAGTCATCAGTTACTGCAACAATTCCCTTTCGTGTTGACTAATCCGCACACTTCCACATACTTTTCTGCAATACAACACTGGTTAAATCCAATGGGCTTGGGGCTCCATTTCTGTGTTACACAAGCAAAAGCAGCTGGCAACCATACTGTTGGGTTTTTTGTAAACCCCTGACTATTAACCTCAGTGTGTTCTGAATTCTTCCCATTGACCAAGTTACATTTATTTTGACTCTTCACTCTCTTTTCTAGACTACTATTTAATTACTATCTTCTTTCTCTTCCAACCTCTGACCCCTGACCCTTCATCCTTCAGCTAATGTTTTCTCTCCACACAACTAAGGAGAAAAAGGCAACCAGATTCAAAGCTTCCCTCACCACCTCCACCCACTGCCTGTTCTGTGACTGTGGCTTGGCCTCCTGATGATAGTGAGGCATGGAAAGCTTATGGGAAGGTTAGGCTCACCATTGGCATCCTACAGGAAATGGGCTGTGAGGCAGAAGCTTTATATGGGACTTAAAGTCCACACACTTTCTTCAGATCTCATGCTTTCAAGTAAAAAACAAAAACAAAAGGCAAAGCAACAAAGAAAAACACCGCAGAGCTCCACTTTCTTCATCTGTACCCTTGATATTGTTGAATGAAGTACGCATAAATAAATTTCAAACCATTAAGAATCTTGGGTTTAATTTTAATTCAGCTTTTGCAGTAGTTTTCATTCTATATTTTATGTGTGAACACGAATATGCTTTACATAAATTATTTTATTTAAAGATAGAGCAGTGAAAAACTGCCACATCCCTGCCTGCGTGTGGCTCAGTTTTCTCCTCTATAATAGCACCTATGTCATCAACTGCACACAGTGAAATGATTTTTTTTCAAAGATGTGCACTCAGAGTCCCATAACTCTAGGATAAAGAAATTAACTATTATCATCTATATATTATATGAATGATTAAGTTGTTAAAATGAAAATTTTAATCTTTGTATTGTATGTAGTGTGTGTATGTGCATGTGTGTGTGTGTGTGTGTGTGTGTGTGTCAAGAGGCACACATATGTCACAACACTAATACAGAGATCAGAGAATAATCTCAGGAGTTGGTCCTCACCTTCCACATCCTTTGAGATGAGGTGCCTCTTGTTCACTCATTCACTGTTGAATGCACAAAGCTAGTTGGCCCAGACTGCTGCAAAGTTCCCTGTCTCTATCTCCTTCTCCCATAAAAGTACTGGGATCACAGATACCCCTAACTATGCCTCAGGCTTCTGTGTGGGTTCTGGAGATCTAATATGAGACCCTTGAGCTTGTACAGCCATCACTTTGCTCATGGAGCTGGCTCCCACCCCTTAAAATGGAGTTTTACCTGAAGACATTTCAGAGGTATATAAAATGATTTGGAAATGCAACAGTGAAAAAAATGCACTCCCCCCTTAGATTTGGGGATTCTGGGATACAGTTGGACCACCCTCTAAAGGAGCAATAAGCAAAAACATAGACATATTCCCAAATAAAGTCCACACTTGGCTTCTTTTTTTGTCAAAAGGGGCAATTTGGAGAATATAGGAAGTAACTCCAATGACATGGAAGACTTTGACTCCGAGCACTCGACTTATGGGGAGAAATTCTACATGTTCTTTGAATTAAAAAGCGTCATAGAAGGCAGAGGTAGATTGCATGTATCCTCAGATGGGGAAAGTTGGCCTTGTCTTGAAGTTCCCCTGAATATTTTGGGATTCAGGATTATTTAAGGCAAAATGAGGGGGGAAACTCTTGAATGAGTCAGAAGAGGCTGGTAATAGTAGCTGCTATTTATTGAACACTTATCATAATGCCAGGCAGGCACCACACTGCAACATCCATGTAAAACTCAAAGCCACTTACAGAGATCGCAGCTATGTAATCATTATGCACGTGATGCATAAGTGAGGAGATATGGTACAGTTCAGTCAGTTGCTTAAGGCTGGATAGCTAGTAAGGAGGAGAGATGAGGGTCTTCATGTATCACCTGGTCTACTTTGTCTGTCATGTCTTGTTCGGTTCCTCTCGCCACCATGGGATGAGAGCTGTTGGAGAAAATTTATAAATACAGGCTTGGGTCTAAACCCAGAAATGTTGGATAAGCACTGACTTGGCTCTCTGTGTAGAGATAATCCATTGGAGCAGAAGTTATCTCCAGTCCACAGGAAGACTCCCCCTGTACTTTGGCCTGTATTTTTAGGGCAAGTACATATGGCACAGATAGTAATAAAATCACTCATTTCTCTCCATTTTTGGATGTTCTGAGCCACACCTAGCTACAGAATCTTCTTTATCTCTACACCACTCAGAAGTGACACTTAGCACAACATTTCCCAAACTTTAGGGTGCTGCCTAAAGACTTGCTGGCAATATGACTATAATGATTTGGAATTGTGGGGTTCTCTCATCCCACACATCTAAGGTTGGGCTAGACATAAATATTTTGGGGGAAGTGAAGCAGATGACCCTGAAGCCAACATTTCAGGAGAATACTGATCTATCAGCCAAGCACACTTTTATGACACACTTGGTGTTTTATAAACTATGGCTGCCATTAAAGCAGAAATTATAATGAATCCTTAGAACTCAATGAAACCCATTTATAAAAATCTGAATGATGTCGAGGAAGAGAGTATATTGAGTTCCTTATTAATAAACTAAGATAGCCTAAATCTCGTTGCTCTTATATGTGATGCAGATTTATTTTTATAAAACCCATCAGTCATTTTTATTTCTATAGATCAACATTCCCATTAATACAGCATGTTTTAGTCAATGTTCTATTGCTGTGAGGAGACACCATGACCACCACAACTCTTAATAAAAAAAGCACTTAATTAAGCCTTGTTCATGGTTTCAGAGTTCCATTATAAGCATGGCAGGCAGACATGGTGCTGGAGGAGCTAAGAATTCTACAACGAGATCCTCAGGCAGGAGGAAGGAGAGAGAGAGAGACACTGGATCTGGTTTGAGCATTTGAAATCCTGAAGCCTACCACAGTGAGACACTTTCTTCAACAAGGTCACACCTCTTAATCCCTGTAAAGTACTGCCATTCTCTAATGACCAAGTGTTCAAACATATGAGTCTATGGGGGCCACTCTTATTCAAACCATCACACAGTATTACACAAAATTATGGCTTCCCACATATATAAACACATCCACAAATATGGATGTCAATGCTCCAGGAGATGTGACACAAGCCACATGCACAGTCGTGGAACTCATATTACTCAGATTGCAAAGCTACAAAATTTCTTGAAGGGTTTGGAGACCAGATAACCTCTTCTCTACCCTCCTAGCAAGTGCTGCAGATAAGAAAGCACTAATGCGGAGCACAACTAGCTAAGGTAAGAGAGCGGGTCCCTCACAGACTACCACTAGGCCTGATGACATTCAGACAAACTAACCCTAAAAAGTCTCACTATAGCTCCTGTGGTGTCTGGGCCCTGAGGTCCAGCAATCTCTAGTCAAGTCCAAGGTCTAGATTTGAGTACCTTGCCAGCCACATAAAACTGACACATGTAAGATACTTAAGCCTTCAAGTACCCGCCCCCCCCTTTGCATAAAGATGTTAATAGTCAAAACTCATTTCTTAGGGAACTGTAAGATGATTAAATGAATGAATAAGTGGATTTTCAGGACAATAACTGAAGTAGAATTGTCATTTCTGAATAAAAATTTCTTCTCAACTTTTCTCGGTGGATTCTGCATTTAGAGGCTCAATAGTTTTGCACTCTGGGCTAATGCAACCTGGGTCTTAAATTCAACCTTCCTGAAAGCTTGTTAGTCTTGCTTTCTCTACAGAGCCTGCAGTATGTCCCTGACATCCAACTTCAATCCCAAGTGAACAAAGAGAAGAACTTGGCAATGGATCTACATAAATTCACTGCCAAACAAGGAAAATGGTTCAACATCCACCCGTGACAGAATGTGACCTCCTAGTACAAGGGAAACTACAGACCTGTGGCCTCCTACTCCAGCACAGATGCACACATTAATTCTTGTAGGGAAGTAAATAGTACTAACTCAAGCGAAGGGAGAAGAATGAGGGCACAGAATGTACAGTGGGAGGCACCGATGGCTGAGTTGGAGTGATTAATAATGTAAATAAGCCAGAGAGGAATAAAATATCCATCAAGGAACCCAATTTGTATTTTACTAATCTCCCAAAGCACCCCCCCATCTACCAATTTATTTCAATTCAACATATATTTAGAAGTTTTGCTTTTAATTGAACCTCTCATCCATTTATTCATTTATTTATTTACTTGAAAATATTAATTAACCAATTGCCATGTAAAAAACACTTTGCTAAACACTGTCAGGGGACATTGAAATGATTAATAGACATTTCTTGCCATCAAGGACTTCATTAATGTACTAAATCATTCCCCAAGCATCTATTATGCACCTCTGATGAGCAGCCACTATGGAGAGCTCTGCGACACAGACAAAAGGCTGGGTCCTTGTCCTGGATCATGGTCCAATGGGATGAAGATGACAAGTAAACAAACCCTGGCATTTAGGTTGTCAATTGTTATGACTGAACAAGTAAAAGCTGCAGTTTATTGTATATTAACTAGTCGTCCTGAGCAAGTCCTTTACATTTGTTGAATCAGCTCTCATTAAGAACCATAGAGAAAGCTACTGTATTAGTCCTACTTAATGTACGGTGAAAGCAAGGCTAAGGAAATCTAAATAACATTAGTCAGAAGCTTGCAGCTAATGCGATAGAGACAGAGTTGTAGTCTCAAGTCTGAGAAACCAGAGCCCTTTCTGCAGTGTTTGAGAATCCCCACCACCCTGTTCAGCAGAACAGAGGATATTGGAAAACTGGTGGGGCTAATGAGATGAGCACACCATCTGGATCCCGAGAAGATACAAGATACTCCAAGTGAAATGGAAGCATATGGGCTCAGAGGAAGAAAAGATTACATCCAGTTCAAAGGTCATGAAAAAAAAAAACTTGTGCAGGGAGAGACTGTTTAGAGATACTTGGGAAAATGAGCTGAGTCTAGGTATTTGTGGTGCAGAGGATAGAAAAGACTTGTTGCAGAATGAACAGTGTGGACAAAGGCATGGACCAGGTAGACACAAAAGAACAGCAGAAGCAACTAAGGGGACAGTCATGGGAAATGTAAGGTAGGGGCAGTTAAGAGGTGGGGAAATGAATCACAGACTTATATGGTGATGGTACTAGAAAGTGAATCTCTACTCTTATGGCAAGTAGGGAGCCATGCCAGATTCGGAGCAGAGGAGTAGTAACATCAGAACTTTGCACCTAGGAAATCAGGACACATGGATTATAGCAACTTTAAGATAAATCAATAGCTGACATTTTACAACCAAGATGAAAAAGATGCATAAACTTGGTGGTAGATGGGACTCTTAAAGAGACATTGCCTCCTAGGGCATGGCCTCTCTGTGATTGTTCAAAGCAGTAGTTGAGAAACAAAGGGTAGTTTAAGGTGGCTTTTGAGTTCAGAGATAAAAGGATGGGGGCAATAATTCTGCTGTGAATTAAGCCAGTATTTCCAGAGGACGATTTTCCATGGGATGCAGGTGTAGAGGAGCAGGTAGCTAGACAAGCTGAAAAAACGTGGACCAGAGAGGCAAGAACACAGGTGGAATCTCATGTTGAAAATGGCAGACACATAGGAGAGAACATAGTTATATCAAAATATGGTGACTAGTCACTTCATGCTCCCATTTTGCAGACAAGCTCAATGAAGTTTGGAGACTAAATCACCAAAAACTCACGGAGAAGAAAAAGGAGAAAAGATAGTTTACTTGTTCATTCACTCAACAAACAGTGCTCCTGTGAAATGGAAGTAAGCGGAGGCCGTTGGTGACTTAGTGAATGTGTCTATAAATGTATCTATAAAGGCAAGCTGAGGACGGTGAGGCAGGAAGAGCCTCAGTGTGAAGGCAAAGACCAAGCTTTTCAGAGCCCAGAGACTGAAGAACTCCCTTCTTTAAATCCACGCCCAGACCATACAGGCTCCCGTATGATACCACCCTACCCACTGGTCAACCTCGTCTCTCACTTTTGCCTTCTCTCATGGTAGCTGACAGTCCCTAAAGGGGCTCATGCAGTCCTTCTCCAGCACCTTCCAGGCTTCCAAAGCTCATGTCATCCCTCCTGGCCTGCCTGGTACTTCTCAATGCTCAGCTTCAGCTCAGAAGTCCTGGCTTCTAAACCTTAAGTCAGCCATCTCCTCCCTATGTCCTCCCTGTCTACACACCTCACTATACTTTTCAATGTAAGTCCTTGTGGTGTTTGTTTGTTTGTTTGCTCTAGTGATTCCACCATATTCTTAGTCATTGGAAGCCAGATACCTCGATGTCTTATCCACTGTTGTGTCTGTAGCCTGTATTAAGACTCAGTACAAAGCCAAAGCCCTTAGAGTGAATGGGTAAAGAATATAGAAAGAAAAACTTCAATTAATTATTTGCGTGATTATAAATTAAGTGTGTGATATTAGAACATTTTTATGAATATGAATATAGGGCACAGAACAAAAAGAGCCAGAGAGATTGCAATTTGAGTTTAAAGTTTTAAGGCAACAACTGTAGCTCCAGTATACAGGAGATGCATCAAGAAACTGGTGGTGAAGACAAAACCAGTATATGTGTGCATTTTCCTTAGGAAGTGCAGGCAATGAAAGTAAGTCAGGAAAATATTAGAGGGTCAGGGGCTCATTTGATATTTGGATAAGGGTGAGAAGATAACTGGGTATAACAGAAAATTCAAGTATGGTTGGCCACGGGCCAGACTACAGAAAGTAGAAAGCCAAAGAATCCAGCTAGTGAATAAAACTATGATTCCCAAACACATACTGGAGTGGGGAAAGATAAAGATAAGGAGAGCAAAAGCTGAAAAAAAATGATGAGGAAGTGAAGGCAAGGATGTTGAGGAACAGGAAAATAAGAAAATGCCGGAGCGGACAGGAAAGGCTGTTCCCACATGGCAAGAAATAGCATGGTGATCCTGCTGTAAGCCCTGACCTGGTCTTAGAGCAGATACGGATGGTTCATTTCTGTGAGGTCTGCCTTAGTGCTAGGAAGTTCCTGAGCAGAGAAGCAGGAAGGAAGCCATTCCAGACAAGGCTTGGGATATGCCAGACAGAGGTTGCAGAAGATAAAGAAAACAAAGATTTGGGGGTGACTGTAAATATACTGTAGCAATGGCTTTTCTAGTGGCCTGGGTTGGTTGAGGGAGCAACGGAGTCAGAAAAGGCCAAAACAAGCCTGGTGGACACTAAGGACATTATGAAACAGTGTCCAGGTATGGAGCTTGGGGGGAGTAAAATGGAGGAAAGAGAATGTGGGGAGGCTGGGGAGGGACCCACAGTCTAGACTGCTATTCCCACTGGACTCCTTCCCTGTCTCAAGCTGGAGATTTCCTCCTGAAAAAAAAAAATCACAGCTACTAACATCTTGTTATTTTTCATAAAAGATAGAGAGGACAGAATACAGTGTGTGAGTCTTGTTGGATCGCAGCAGATTTCAATCCCTTTTACTTATTTATGGGCCCATTTTCCCCAAGTGCTCCCTTTTCCCTGGTATATTTGTAAAGACATTTTTTATTCCACTTAATCCTTTTGGCAACATTAACTCATTCTGCACTTCACCGCCTTTCGCTTCCCCATGAAGTGCTCACAGACAGTTAAAGCTCACACATGCTTTTTTCTCTTCTACCACTTTTTATTTTGGGGGGTTTGTGGGGTGTTTCTTTTCTTTGTAGATCCCTTTTTTTTCCCCTGAAGGCAATTTGCTCATCTGCTCAAAATTTGTTTTCTGCTTTTCACAGCACAGTATCTCTGTACAGTACACAGCTTCTCCCTTCTCTCTCTCTCTCTCTCTCTCTCTCTCTCTCTCTCTCTCTCTCTCTCTCTCTCTCTCTCTCAAACCTCTAAAGTATTCACTCTGACCTTGGACATGGGCACAGTGGTGGGCAGCTTCCAGCCTCTGGACTAACAAAAGGTTTCAGATCCCTGTGGCTGTGCCTCACGCATCTCCCACCAGTCTCAATTTCACTCCTACAAATGACAGCTGCTGGCACTGCCACTGTTGGATTGTGCTGCGGTAGAATGTTCTGGCTGGAGCCTAATCCGTTCTGTCAAGCTGACTGACTGTGAGCAGAGACTCCAAGAACTCCAACAATTGTAAGAGCCCAGCCAGAGGCAAGACAGAGAAAGAGACAGCAGCGGAGCCGCCTGTCCTCCCCCTTCACGGACACTGTGAGTGTTTTGCCATTTCTTCGATTTTTTAGCATCTTCCAACATGGGGGCTTATTTTCCCTCCACACCACTGCTGCAGTAGCCAGGAACAAAAAGCAGAGGCTGTAATTGTTCAGAACGGACAGTGACAAGAGTGGAACAGCTAGAAAGTGCATTCTGCTGTGTTTGGCTTTTGATTTTTTTTCTCTTTCTCCAATTTAAGTGCTGGGGGATGGTAAGCATCACTCTGGGGATAAAGGGATGAAGAGACTTTGCCTCTATTACAACCATGGGAAAGCAAAGTCATTGCCTTATAAGGTCTCAGGGTGCCATCACACTGAAAAAAGTTCAGACACTGAACTCTGTGGGAAATTTTGAGATGATGGTAGTCTCAGTGGACAGACTGGACTTTTTTGCTTTGTGAGATCATAAAACGCTAAGGTTTAGACTCCTGGAAGGCATGTCCAATCTGCAGCCAGTGGGCTGCATGCCATCAAGGACAGCTACAAGACGCAACCTGAAACAAAACCAGAAACTTACTTTAAATATTGCAAGACTTTTTCGTGATCTTTTCTATAATCCAAATGTGTGGTTCTCAAGTGTGAACTTTATAGATGACAATGTCGTGTCACACCATCACAAGGTTGGACATATCTCATACATTTCTCATGACAAACTCATTGCCATGTGCAATTATTGTGAGCTTCATTCCCAAGTGCCAAAGGATGGGACACATATTGCCTCCCAGTGCAAAGCATTCTATTTTGAGATGGTGTAATGGTGTTGAGCGTTCTTTCTTTCTTTTCTTTGAGACAGTGCTGGGATTACAAGTGTGCGTCACTATGCCTTGCTCATTTGTAAAACATTTCAATTGAAATATGCTCCATTCTCATAGGCCTCAGCTTTTCCTTTCTGGGGCAAAGCACAGAGAGCTAGCCTCATGTTCTTACTCCATTGGTTTGAGTATGTCCCTTTAACTTCTTCTGTAATGAGTGCTTCCCCATAGCTAACCAATCCCTGGTCACTTTTATTTGTATCACCACCAGCCTGTCACTGACTCCACTAGACTTATATCATGATATCTATGATCAGCATATTCTAAGCGAGAGTCACATAAGCATCCGTGTCATCTCTGCCCTTTCCTGGACACAATAGATCTCATTGTATCCATGCAACATGACCTTAGCTACAGTCAAGCGAGACTCACGTGCTTCGCAAGTTTGGCTCTTAGGCCAAGTATCAATGAGAACACCCATGTTCTTACCAGTCCATTCTGTTCTTGAGCCCTGGGATACAGCGCAGACACTCCCTCAGGCACCAGGTACTCGGATTCCCAGATGGGGAACAGGACTGTGGACTGAATACCACCAACCCACCATTGGGGGTTGCCCTTGGCAGAAGGGAGCTGCTTGGACTCATAGTGGCCTGCTTCTCAAGGAAGTTTAGCCCAATGACTAGTCAACATGGGAGGCAATGGTCTAACCTCCAGCTTCATTGGAAACAAATTCTAAGGCCCATCCTAGATCCAAGCTCCCCAGGGCACCAGTTATGGCCTCTCTTCTCTTTCTGTACATTTGACATCTCTCAGTGCAGAATCTTTGCCTCTCACTCTTGCCAGAGCACGCTCCTGAATTCTTCTCCGAAAGTTCCCCTATGCAAGTCTTCCCCTACAAGTTGACTTACCACCTGGACCCAAACCTCCCTCAGGCATCCTCACACCCTGCTTTGATGCAATGCGAAGAAACCACTTGTTGCCTTCTACTTCAAACCCAGTGAATGTTTTCTGCAAACACCTGCCCATCCTAGGGGACACTTGCCTGTTCAGATATATCAAAAGTACTCTTTCATGTTACCCTCTCTTGGGCCAAACAAGGTTAGATAACATGTACAGTCTGTGCCAGGTCAAGAAAATGTCCGAGATGAGCAGACCAGTGTCCACTTACCTGTGCCAGCCCAGTATGTGTCTCCACCCTCTCTTTGTTCTCTCCCAACTGCTGGCTCACCCCTCTTAGCACTATTACAACCTGAATCCCATCACCCCTTTACTGCTGTGTTGTGAGCCTCTCCCCACACCCACCCTAGTTTCCCATGCTTCTAATTCTCAAGGTCACTGGAGCTTTGTGTGCCTTCGTTCTGTTCCTTGCTCTTAGCAGTCACTGTACCATTTAAAAAGAAGGCAGGATGATCAAACAAGGATTCTGGGCTAGAGTGAGTGGCCTGAACAACAGGGGCATGCTTTCGGTAGCCACTTTTGTGGCTTGCTGCTACAGAGGGGATGCCTTGGTGCCTCATACGAGCCCAAAGCCAAAGTAACAGGTCTGTAGTCTTCCATCCCTCAGCCACACCTGCTTCCTGTGTCCACTGCTGAAACCCTTCTGGCTGGCCATGTGTTGAACAGCCTGTTCTGTCTTTCTGGCCCCATTCGCCCTACTAGATCTCTGCTGGTCACTAAATGGATACCTTTACTTTCAAACCATAATGTCTAGTCCTTGCTATTTTGTTGTTATATGATCTCCTGTCTAGGTTATTTTCTGAATGGAAGAAATGGGGCATTTTCTTGCTTCAGAGGTGACCATGAAAACTCTGATAAGATCAGAGAAAGCCGAATGACAGATGTGTTGAGGTGGTGCCTGAGCCCTGCGAGGCTGCCCTTAAAGCTGATTCTCAAACTCGCTCTCTTGCCCCTCAAAGCAGTGTCTTTCTTTATGGTTGTCTTCCAGCGTCCCACATTCATCTTATATGCAATTCTCTTCACAGCACATCTACTTGCTGGGCACAAACTAACTAGGGAGACGCTAGAACTGATGTTTGGTTCATATAGAAAATTAACCCAGCTCCATTCCAAAAAAAAAAAGCCCACTTCATGGTTGAGAGGGGCATTAGAAATCACTACTTTGATATTTTGGTAAAGCCATAAACAACATTATGGCAGAGCTAAGCAGCCACCTTGGCAACCCAAGCCATGTTATACCTGACTGATACAGGACAAGGGAAAAAGATGAATGAGGAAGCATCTGAAGAGAGATCCTAGCTCTCTTGGTGGTTAAAGTGGAACAAAAATGGTCTAAAACAGGGGAGAAATAGCCCATAGCATTTTATTTTCTACAGTGTCATACCCATTGTACCACCAAAATACATTAAATCTCTTCTCTTATCACTCAGGAGAGTTTCATGGTCATATATGTTAGGTTGGAAGCCAGACAGAGTGCAGAACATAGATTTGGCATGTTACCTAGCTGACTTTGAGACAATTTTACCCCTTTGTCTCATTTCATTCTGTGCACAATAATAATCATCTAAACCTTGTTGGAGAGTAATGATGGGACAGTATTTACCTCATGAAATTGTGGGCAAAATTGAAGAGGTTAATGCATATAATGTGATCCCCCCAGTGGCAGGCACACAGGCAGCACTGTGGACATGTATGCTTTTATCATTGTGTCTGCCATCACATGTGGCAACAGAGTCCTACAATGATGTTCTTACAACACTAATGCTGAAGTCCACAGTGTGGGTACAGACACACACACACACACACACTGGGTGGTGTCTAGCCCTCTCCTGACTTGGGAAACCTGCAAACATTTCTGACTGTCACAGCTTGGGGGATGGTTGCTACACACGTGTAGTGGAAGGAAGTCAGGGACATCAGAATCCATACTACAAATGACAAGAGGGTCCCATAGCAAATGGCAATACCTCTGAGATCGAGAGCTTTTCATGTAATGCAGGGATTGCCAAGCTTTTTCTGTTAAGAGCTCCATGATAAACATGTTTAGCTTTGTCGGTTCTGCAGTACTCGTTGCAACCACATGACGTTAACACTGTAGCAGGGAAGCAGTGCACAGAACACACCTAAAGGCACGGGTATCAGTGTGTTAACAGTAAAACTTTATTTATAAAGCCATGTGGGAAGTCTGATTTGGCCCGAGGTCACTTCTGTCATACCCTCATGGCCCACCTCACATCCTGCTCTTTACAGTTCCCCATGTCTTATTAGTCACCACCCAAGCTAACTGTTTGGAATCCAAAGGCTCCTTCAGTTTTCTTCTCCTTGTACTCTTGCCTCTCCTTTGAGAACCCACAACACGATCACACCACTGTCCCCAAAGAAGCTGTGCACAATTCCACAGCTCAAACCCCAGTACCCTGCCTTACCATAAACACCACCACATCCCAGATGGGATCCCCTTGTTCCTCCCTTCCTTCCTCTCTTTCAGAGGCATGCACAATGACAGTGAGGGCAGTCAGAAAGGCACTAACGGTGTCTGATGACACTGGAGCATTCCCAGGGGGCAACTGCTTTGCAAAGAAAAGAAACAAGTAGCGTCAAGAGGCATTTCCAATACAAACAAGTCGAGTCTGGTGGTTAATAGTAGGTATGTGAAGGAGAAAGTGGACAGGGTAATTGTGGGGGAATGTGGAGACTTTCCCCCAAATTACTCACCTGGAAGGATGCTGGGTAGATGATACTGCTTTTGTGGGCTATGATGTTGGGAATCAGAGAAGCTACTCATGTGGGAGTAGGCTTCATGTTCCATTCTGGACAGGCTAATTTTAGATACTTAGAGCAAATCTGTGAACAGATATCCAGAGGCAGCTAAAGATGGCGTCATAAAAATAAGGCTAGGGACGCGGATTGGAGATAACACCTTGGAAGTAGCATATGGACTAGAGTCAGGACTCCGGGATGGGGAGAACTACTGGGGTGGGGATAATGTGGTCATGGAAGGAAACAATGACCCTGCAAAGCCTCCAGGAGGAGAAAGGAAATGCAGGGAATGTCACTGGAAACAGGAACATTTCAGATCCTCAAATGAGTAGACTTGTTATAGCGTGGCAATCAAAGAAGTTCAAGGTATATATTCACATGAATAGGAATGAGGGGAAAATGCAATTGTAGCCCTAGATATAGTAACAAAGAAACTTCCAAATAAAATTTCTCACTCCTTCAAAGAAATTTGGCTCTGGGTCTAAACCCACACTCTAACTAAACCTAAATGTGCTTTAAAGGATACAACGGATGCTACTGCTTTTGCATCCTAAGCTCAGAGATGGTATTTATTCCTTGATGGAACCTAAGAGCTATTTGTTGCTCCTTCGTTTAAAAAGAAAGTGTTTTGAATTAAGGATCTTAAATGTTTTTAAATCTCTTTCTTCCTTCCTTCCTTCCTTCCTTCCTTCCTTCCTTCCTTCCTTCCTTCCTTCCTTCCTTTTAAGCTTACGTCATTGGTACCTGTACCAGAGCATCACTGCAAGAACAAGGGGAGGCAGAGTTGCTCTCAGATAAAAGAAATCAAAATCCATCATTAGGATGTATAGGCCAGGTGGAACTAAGTATTTATACAAACATGCACATTCTACTGTTTGTTCAAATGGTGCTAAAATGACCGACTGACTCCTTGTGTAAGGAACACTGGGTGTGACAGTCACCTCTTTGTTAAAACTGAGGAGCTCTACACAATGAGACTAGCATCAAGCCTAAATTCAGGAAATGTAGGCAATTACCCAGTTGGTACTGCAGTAGAGAAGAGGTCTTACGTATTTAATAGGCTGAAACCCAGGTTTAAAAAAAAAAAAAAAAGAATATTCACTCAGTTTTGACTGGTCCTGATCTTTTACAGCATTGAGTTTAAAAAAGTGAAATACATTTGCCACTGTTTTGACTCACATAAGTGTGACGGAAGAAGAACGCTGTGTGACAAGATAGTTCATTTTGGTGTTTGGAGTTTGTGTTACTTTCTGAATGACTGCGGGCTTAGACATTCAATTTATTCTGACTTAGCAACTTTTTATCCAGCTGTCAGAGGCATAAGATCTACTCACTGCCACTTTCTTTGGAGAACAGTAACCTCTGCATGGCAATATTTTCTGTCCCTTTTAGTAGTAGGTAAAGAGCCAATTAAGCGTCACCCTGCAGAGGTACAATGGCCAAACACACAAACCAAACTGCAAACCTAGCAACTCCATTAAAGCTTTGCAGTCATAGCCTGTGAACACTGAAAGCCAGAAGAGGGTACCAGTCACACTAGGCCTCTAAAAGTGAGGGTCACTTTCTCTTTTTAAATGAAAGGCACATGTGGTCCCCTGCCTCCAGTGTATTTCTTCTGCTTTCTTAAGAGTGCACGGAGAAGAGGAAGGAGAGAGAAGAAAAGAAAGGGTTAGCCTGGACAGTGATTTTTTTCCCCAGTAATGGAAGACAGAGAAAATGGGCTAAATTAGAAAACATTTCACAATGCTGGGCCTCAGTATCAAGTTGAGCCAAGCTCAATCCAGCACAGCAATTTCCCACCTCCCAACTGTTTCTGCCTGTGCTCAAAGCTCCAATTATATCATCCCGAATCCTTCTCCTAAACTCCAAACTCTGGCTTCTCCTTTGCCTCCCCCTGCCCCCACCTTGAGCTCTCTCTGGCTCCAAAAGGGAGTGTTGACTGTCAGTGGATTTGGGCTTCCTTCCCTCCTGCAGCTTTCTTGAGCTGTCTCCCTTCTCTCCAGTTTCCTTTATTAAAAATGCTAATGCTACCATTTTCTGCCTGGATCTCAGACAAACACAGTCAAGAGGAGCCGGGGATGGGAGGGGACAGAAATGATCTGCACCAAGGAGCAGCTTTTTATCTGGCTGTCCCTCTAGTGGATGCTCCCAGCCTTCCACTGAGGCTCACAGCACAGCAAGCACAGCAGGGTTTGGGGGAGGAGAAGAAGGAGGAGGAGGAGGAGGCTGATTTTTTTTTTTCATTTTAAAATTAAAATCCCCTAAAAGGAGAAAATGCTGTCCTTGTAACTTTGGCAGAGACTTTCGGCTTTTGTTCTCTTTGTCAGGGTGGCAAATTTCATCTTCTACCTTGGAGGGAGAGAGGGGAAGAACAGAGGCATGCCATATACCAAGTACCTGGAGGAAGAGGAAGCAAAAGAAGAATAACAAGAGGGATGAAGGAGACATAGATGAGTGTAAGGAGGTGGTGGCAGCAAAAAGTACAGAGGGGAGAGGAAAAAATGTAAAGGGCAGATTAGAGTGGACTTAAAAGAATAGGGAAGAAACAAAAAGTAAGATGACAGTTCCAGAACTATAAAAACTGCATATAGGAAAATGACTCACACAAATCCCCAGAGATCGGCTATCATCCCCAGGTACGTTCCCCAGGACTTTGTCCATCACCCAGGCAATGCAGAACTGTGTGTGGTACCCCCCTCCCGTACTGTCCACATCATCTAGCAAACATCAACATCATGTTCTCTTCCTACATTTTCTTCCATTTCATCCCATTTCCTGGTTATATCTACTTAAATAATTTTTTTCTGCCCTGTCTGATGACATTGTTATCATATGGATATTACCAGAGCATGGGCACATCTCATATAAGTACGCTTACCAAATTATACACCCCATGTTTGTTCTTTTCTCTCTCCCTGTAAACTAATGCCTGTCCCCCCTATAATTAGTTTTGGTACTCTTTGCCAAAGTCCCTCATTTTTCTGTACTTCAGGTAATAAAACACCTTTTACATCTGGCTGTGAAAGCTGCAGAAGCCATTATGAGTGGTTGTCCAAAGCTGGGAAGAAAGAGTTCATTGAAGAGGAAATAAATGCACAAGCAGGCCCCGGGAGACCTGATCCCTGATAATTCAGCATTAATCAGCTGTGTGACCAGCTGGATTTGTGTGAAGCCTGCTTTATCTCTGACAGTCTTAAGACCTGATCTTCCTTAAGTCTGCAAGAGAGCAGCACACTGGGGGATGGGGGATTGGTTTCAGAGCCTTCCAGTCTTGGGCTCAAGTCTTGGCTTTACACACTTATGAGTCATGTAGTAATTTATTTGATCTTCTGATGGCAATGCCCCCAGAGACAAGCTTGGGGAGATAATGTTCACTAGGTGAGCTTCTTAGGGTGCTGCAGAAAGTAAGAGGAGATGCTCTAATGTGACTCCCCAGTTTTCACAGCTCCCCTAGGCTGAAAGAAATATTTACAAATTTCATTTACTACAGATTTTGTATTTATAGCTACAACTTTGCAGCCATTAGAAAAAACTAATAGCCATAAATTCAAAGTCATCAGTATAGTATGTGGCCGTCACTGCTGTTTGCTTGATAATTTAAAACACCTGACAATGGCTCTGTAAAATGCCCATAAGGCAATCCAGTGGTTCTCAACCTTCCAAATGCTGTGACCTTTCAATATAGTTCCTCATGTTGTGGTGACCCTCAACCATAACATTATTTTCAGTACTAATTCATAATTGTGATTTTGCTACCGTTATGAACCAAAATGTATATATCCGTGTCTTCCAATGGCTTTAGGTGACCCCTGTGAAAGGGTTGCTTGATCCCCCAAAGGGATTTGAACCCATATGTTGAGAACTGCTGATGTAAGCAAAGTATGGGTAAAGTTCTTTGTAAGGACACAGTAGATCTCCTACAAATGACAGCTTTTTCTGCTACTAATGGGAATATTTCACAGCATCTGAGTTGGACCTAGAGAAGTGAATTCACGTTGATCTCATCCAGACTCATTTTCTTCCCTGTGGTGTTAAAAATAAGGGTCTAAAGGGATGCAGGAAAAAATTCAGAAGTCAAGTCCTGGCTGGCACACTGCTTTGAAGGAAGTGTGTGTGTGTGTGTGTGTGTGCATCCATGTATACATATATGTTGTCTATGTCTATGTTTGTTTATATATTTCATATACAAACACATAACTGTATAACTATATGTAACTAATATATATGAAATATATATGTATATATATGAAATATATACACACATATATAAAATATATACACATATATGAAATATGCATGTATATGAAATATATATGTATATATGAAATATATGTGAAATATATATGTATATGAAACATATATGTATATATATGAAAAATGTATCATATATATATGAAAAGTTCCAAAGATAACCATTTTGAGTGAAAATTCTGTCTTGAATGTCATTAGAGGCCCCCACCATGGGACCCTGAGCTAGTGACATGAAGAAGCAGGCTAGATGACTGTGAGAACACCCTTGACTGCATCCCCTTTCTCTCCCTTGGGGTTTGCCATCCCTTCTGAGATGAGTGCTCTTGCAGTCTGTGCTGGGTGTGACTTAGGTGGAGGGTGCTAAAGCAGGAGTGACTCAGAAGAGTAAAGAAATTCCTGTTACTCTTCCTCTGGGAACCAACCTCAGAGAGATGGCAGCCATTGGCTCTGCTCTTTCATTCTGATGTAATTCTTATTCAACACTGCCCTGGGATAAAGTGTGCCTCCTCTGAAAACCAGTCCCTTTGCAAAGGCCTTTAGAGAGGAACTAAAACTAAAGAAGGATGTGGGGTGAAGCCCTTATTCATTGGGACTGCTGTCCTTAGGAGAAGAGGAAGTAAGGACCCAGAGCTTCCTTTTCTGGGTGAGGACACAGTGAGAGTGTATCCATTGGAAGTCATCTGTGGCTACCTAAAAAGCACTCTAACTGAGAACAAATTAAATAAATGTCTGATGTTCAAAGTACCTAATTTGCAGTCTCATTTTTTTCCTTCTTATCTATCCTTTGAGAATTTTGTACACACACACACACACACACACACACACACACACACACACACACACAACGTAACTTAGACTATATCTACTCTCACTCTTCCTTGAACTTCTCCTAGATCACTTCTAGCCATGTCCCACTCCCAACTTCATTTCCTCCTTTTTAAATTCACTGAACACGGGAGCGAATTTAAAAGCACATGGTGTAGGGCCACCCATTGTAGCACAGGCCACCTCACATGGGTCCTTTCCCTGGAGAAAACTGGTAGTCTCTACTCCAGCAACCTTCAACTGCCAGATGACCTCAGCTAGGGGTAGGGTACTGTGGTCACCTCCCTCCTCTAGGATGGGTTCTTGAGGTTCTGTGAAGACAACTATAGCCGTTGTGAGTTCCTGAGGATGGTGTCTGGAAGACGGGTTGGCAGCACCCCTCCTCAACCTTTAGATCGTACAGTCTTTCTATGCCTTTTCCCCTCCTGCCCTGCTCCCCAGGCTATGTGGCCAGGGGTGGGCTTTGTTGTTGATCTTTTGGGGTGTTATTTTTTAAGAGAGGTGTCTCTGTAGCCCAGGCTGGCCACAGGCTCCTGGCATTCTCCTCCTTCTGCCTCCTGTGTAGAATTACAGGCCATAATACCCAGCTCACCATTTTGTTACAGTAACTGGGTATGACTAATACAATCACTTGCTCTCTATGACCAGCCAAGAACACTACATACATGCATAGCACAGAACAAAAAAGGGGACAGTCCATGTCCATAACGTTTACAGGCCTGTGAGAGACCAACAAGAATATGACCTGAGCTCTCACTTGGCCTTGTGTAAGGGCCACGGTGCTCTGGTGAAGAATCTGTTAAATGGTGACAGTGCTGACAGGAGGATAGAAATGAGCATTCTGGGAAAGCTCTGTGGGGGGAGTTAGAGGTACCTGGGAACAGGATGACACGTATCCATAACTCTCATTACTCCCACCCCACATCTTGTAGCTATTCCAGGAACATTCTCTTTCCAGAAAACCATTTTTCTACAACATCTAGCTATGTCTGTGTCACAGATATACACCCAAATGACCCAAGCTAAGCTCACGGGGACTCTACTGGAGCCCATGTGTCTTAGGCTGAGGCTTTGTTCCATCTTCACTTGGGTTCCACAATTGTTTGAGGCATGCAGCAAGACCACTGTATTTTCTTCTTCAATTCACATGCAAGTAACTGTTCAGTTTTTTCCTTCATGTTTATTTATTCATCTCAGCTCACCTATGCATTGCTTTCACAAACATTTTAAGTTAGCATCTAACTTCCCCAATGGCAGCTCTCTTAAACTTTGTACTGTATAGCATGTTTCACCTGGACCTATGATGTCTGTGGATTTCATCATAGGGCTGAAGAGATTTCTCACTTGAGATTTATCTCTGTCAGACACTTAGGTGTGTGAGGGATGTGTGTGTGTGTGTGTGTGTGTGTGTGTGTGTGTGTGTGTGTGTGTGTAAAAGCGCTAGAGCTAGAGAGAGAGAGAGAGAGAGAGAGAGAGAGAGAGAGAAAGAGAGAGAGAGAGAGAGAGAGAGAGAGAGAGAGAGAGAGAGAGAGAGAGAGAGAGACCACCCTAGCTTCATGCACTCTGATATGCATGGTAATTGAGTGGGAATTGATTATATCAGGAAGATTTCTTATAAATATGATTTGGTTTTTTTTTTCAGCTCTCTGAGTGTGTGTGGTCACTTCTCCTTCCTCTGTGTTATAACACAGTATAGAGTTCCTTATCAGATGCTACCATATGCTTTTAGAATTCTCAGCCCGTAGAACTCAAAAAACCTTCTATGGTTTATAAATGACCTAGCATATGGTATTCTGTCCTAGTGGTGGAAAACTAACCAAGAATAGACAAGGTGTTGATATAACAAACATCTGAAATTCATGACATTGGAAATGGACAATGTGAAAAGGATAGATGAATTGAAAGAAATGTGCGGACCAATCCTATAATTGCCTGACTGCAGCATTAAGAGAGATTATGACAAGGGAAGATTTGGAAGATAAAAGCTGCAGTAAGGCCTTTGGAAGTCTCTCGATAATTGTGACTGGATTGTGGATAGAGACATTATTATGACATGTGCACCAGTCCAGAAGAGACAAGATGCATGGATGGCTCACTCCACGGCAGCCTTCTCTTTCAAGGTTATGGGGCTGGAGAGATGGCTCAGAGGTTAAGAGCACTGGGTGCTCTTCCGAAGGTCCTGAGTTCAATTCCCAGCAACCACATGGTGGCTCATAACCATTTATAGTGAGATCTGGTGCCCTCTTCTGGCCTGCAGGCACACATGCTGTATAACTAATAAATAAATCTTTTAAAAAAAATCTCTTTCAAGGTTATAGTCAGTCTGCAAGACCAGCATGAAACCTTGCATCATGACCTGACAGCCTTCCAACATTTCCTGCCTCTTAAAGTTTTCACCGACACAACACTGCAACAATGGGTTGAAACTTCAAGTAAGTGAACCTCTTTGGAATCAACTACCACCAAAGAAAAGGTTTCTGCAGGAAGGCAGGGGGTGAGCTATTGAAAACTGGAGTAAAGGCCATATTTGCCATACAGTTGCACAGAACTTGATGAAGTTCTGTCCGTATCCCATCTGGAACTTTATGGAAGGCAAAAGTGAGGAATGATAAACCTTGATATGTGGCCCCAGGCATTGAAACTTCTACTTTAATGTGGTCACTTTAGCCATATACAGTAAAGTCAAGAACAGAGAGATGATTTAAAGATGACATGTATAATTAAAATGTAACCAGAATGGGAGAACTTGGAACCTGGCTTCCTATAGATTAAAAGAGTAATGTATAGGAGAAAATACTGGAGCTGCAGACCTGTCCACCAGCAAAGGAAGGCAATAGGACAAAGACACTAAAGCACCGAGGGCCCCCTCCTTCTAAGGGTCACAGAGATCCAGAAGGGTCAAATAGTTTATGAAGACACTCTATGGGCTCACTGCCTGGAGCCTTCTGGAGCCTCTGCTCTCCATTCTTGGACAGTTTTCCCAAGCCATAGCTTAACCAGCCTAAGGTACAAACTGGCTCTGCCTGTTGGTCTAGAAGGTAGAACTGGCAAATCTTGGCAAAGTCCACATGGCCATAGGTCTCAGGCTCCAAGAATGTAAGAGCTAGGGGGACATGGTTATCCTGGGTAAGATTCCGATGGGAGGCTATCTAGACAAAGCCTTGCCAAAAAAAAGCAGAGCCACTGCAAGCAGCTCCATCATAGTGAAACATTTGAGCTGGAGCTGCACTCAAAACCCCAGAATGGTAGAGATACCGGCATGAAGTGCCAGCTGAGGATAGCCATGGGACTGAGACTCCAACCCTAGAGGAATAGGGCTTAGACATAGGAGCCATTAGGGATTTGGGAGCCAAGTCTCGTGTGCCCTGTTGGAAAACACAGACTTGACCACCACTTACCCTCATTTTCTCGCCTACTGTTCTTTTTCAGAACAGGAATGTCCACTCTGTGCCTATCCCACCAGGTTACCTGGGAAGCAGAAAATGTGAATCCACGTGCTCACAGCTGGAAGGGATGTGCTTCAGGTTCAATCACACTTGAGTGCCATCTACAACCGGCTTAAATGAAATGCTGCCCTTTGGACTTTATGTTTAGAAGAATTTAGACTTTGGTGCTAACGTGTGCAATGAATTTATTTTGCTTGTGAGAAAAAGACAAGCTTGAGGGGACCTACTATCATCAAATATACCTCTTTAAAAGTTATGCTAGCTGGGCAGTGGTGGCACGCATCTTGAATCTCAGCACTCAGGGGCAGAGGCAGGTGGATGTCTGTGAGTATGAGGCCAGCCTGGTCTACAGAGTGAGTTCTAGGACAGTCAGGGCTACACAGAGAAACCCTGCCTTGAACATTTGAGTTAATTGATTAACTAATTAATCTAATTAATTAAGATGAAATTTAATCTGTCTTAACAACATTAAGAGCTTATCTGCCTAAGCATATTTGACTCACAGATGAGTGTTATCTAAGCAATGGTTAAGTGATCTCTAGAGCAGTGGCTCTCGGCCTTCCTAATGCTGTTGCTGGTCCTTCGGTACAGTTCTCACATTGTGGTGACCCCCCAACCATAAAATTATTTTTATTGCTACTTCATATCTGTAATTTTCTACTGTCATGAATTGTAATGTATATATCAGTGTTTTCTGACGGTCTTAGATGACCCCTGTGAAAGGATTGTTCCATCCCCCAAGAGGTCATGGCCCACAGGTTGAGAACCACTGCTCTAGAGCCAGCTTCCTATAAAAGAGAGTTGGCTGTTCTGTGCTATCTTCTTTGAGGTTTCCTGCTGTAGTGCCATGCATGGCACATGTGGCCATTGCTAGGTGCTAACACCACTGGACTTCCCAGCTTCTATAGCTAAAATAACTTCTATTGCTTATAAATGATCTATTCTATGCTATTTTGGTATGTTGCAGGATATTTGATCCTATTGTGAACCTTGAGATTGTGAACTGTAAAAACCTGTTTCTAGTTGTGAAGTGGCTCAGCCCTAGCACGCACCTTTAATCCAAGAGCTAAATAAAAATCAATCTTAGTTCAAGAGGTGGAGCAAGAAACCAGCTGACAAGCTGGGAGTGGTGGCACATACCTTTATTCCCAGCTCTTGGGAGGAAGAGCCAGGCAGATTTCTGTGAGGCCAGCCAGGTCTACAAAGAGAGTCTTGAAAAACCAAAAGGAGAAAAGAAAAAAGAAACTGGCTGACAGAGATTAAACAGAAAGGAAAGATATTGAGAGAGGGCGTGTAAGACAGTGCACAGAAGAAGGAGCTTTTGGCTTTTAGCTTTTGGCTTTTTTTATCTGCGCTATGAGCTGAGTAAGAAAGGCCCTTTTCCTTCTGGGAAATTTTAGAGTAGGAAGGTCAGCTGGGTACTTTCTCTGCCTCTCTGAACTAGTAGGCTTTCACCCCAGCATCTGGCTCCTAAGTCTTTATTGGTAAAATCGAACAATTGGATTTTTCTTTCACTATGACAACATTGTTATACATCAAAATGCATTAAAAAACCTGTATATTCTACATAGCATAGATCCAAATGGCTTGTATAAAAAGCTTTGGACAAATAACTAATGCATCACCTTCCTTATTATTTTCCTTCTTGCCAATTTCAGGTGCCTTACTCCTCACTCTTGCTCTAGGATTGCATGTTCTTATATAAGCTGCCTCTAGCATCTTAGACTAAGACAATCTCATACAGGTAGTTTCCACATAAGGATGGTTAGCAGTGACTATGAGTTTATGTAGGGGGAGATATTACATGCAACTAGTAGAATCTATACTTTGACTGAGTTTTGATTTTTGGATTTTTAAATGTGAAATATGATTTTCTTTTCATGATGTTGGAAAGTCACGGCTCCTGGTCAAGCCATGCAGTTGCCAGGTGAATAAGTAATACTCTCCAGTACTAAGTTTATAGGGTTGTGAGTATTAAGAGAATGTTTGTGGGGGTGGGGAGGGGATGTTACAGGAATTAACTATGTGGTCCAGAGTAGCCTCAAACTGACAGTTTTCACTCTGTATACTCTGAAGTATTGGAAGTATAGGTGTGAGCCACCACACCTGACTAAATACAGTTTGACCTATGGTGTTTCAGCATATCATAGGTTTATTGGTAAATATCCCCAATATTATTTGAGGTGTATCTGCATTCCAGTTTACCCAGTTATAAAATCCAGATGGACATTGACCATACCTTCTTCTAACTTTGTTGTAGAGAATAAATGAAGTGAGTGCTTTGAACAGGGTCTACCTATCATAAGCCCTGAGTGGTGGCTAGTTATTATTATCTATCTCTTTTTCCTTAGGTACCTAAGACAATACATGAGACATCAGCAAGGGCTTTATAAATGAATAAATAATAGCTGTACTCTACTTTAGTGGTGCTCAGAAGACAAATGAGATAACTCATAAAAGAATGCCATGCCATAAACACTGGTTTCTCCTTAGGAGACAGAAGGATTTAAACACTAGGTGTCGTGTAGGTTTGATAGAACCTGCATGTTTAGCCCTAAGTACACCCATTCATTTACTCAGCCCATGAACATTTATGGGGTGCTTAGAAATGAATGTGACAGGAAACACCACAGAGTTGTAAAAATGACACATGCCTAAACTTGCAACTTGGTATAACAAGGGCACAGGGAGATACACACACAGATGACTATAGTTACCAGATTATTGTAATTATCGTTTGAAACCAATAACACAGGTATTAATGTGGATAGCAGGATAACAGGAGAAGCAGAGGGCTTCTTGTAGTTGGCTATCACTGGTAAGCATTGCAGAAAGGGCCATCTCAGTATAGACTTAAACACTCATAAGGTGCTTGCATGTCCAGAAGGAGAGAGGAGGAAGAGGAGGAGGAGGAGGAGGAGGGGGAGGCTTCCCAAGCACTGGGTATCTGCAGACAAAGATAGTAGAGACATGGACACAGCGTGGTACATACACAGCTTCTGCAAGAGCCACACTGCCATAGCATTCCAGGCAGAGAGTGATTGGAGTGAGATGGCTGGAGGGCTTGGCAGAGATGTGGCCAGGGAAAGCTTGTAACTCATCTTGGACAGCTTCATGTTTCTTTTCTGTAAGGCCACAGAGACGACAGATGAGTCTGAGGCAGAGTGGGAAATGGCCAGCTCTTTTTTGTAAATCCTTTTGGTGGCTGCAAAGTAAGGTCTTGGGGGATAATTAAGGATGTGGGAGCCAGATAATAGCCTGTCAAAGGACGCAATCAGAGACAAAGCTCCTACCCGGAGAGCTGTGGTCCTACAGAGGAGTCTATGTGCATGTGTGAGAGATCCAATGAATAAACATGTGGGGGTAGGGGTGCTCCATGGTAAACTTTGAGGAGGTATCCCAGAGACCTGGGCTTCATACCACTGTCCTTTCCTAAAGAGTCCTATGATGGAGAGTCATCATGGGTCTTCCAAAGCACGGGCAGGATAGGCTGCTTTGCTTAGAGTCCCAAGATATCAGCACTGAAATCCAATGCCCAAATTTGTGCAGAAATTTAAAATATGATCTTGGAAAGATAATTTTGTTAAACATTATTTTGTTCACATTAGCCAAATAGCTTTAAAGGGGGTTGAGGGCTAGAAAGCTAGAAATAGAGATCCTCTCTAGCTCCTTAATAAATAAAAGCTAAACTATGGCACCAGCCAAGGACAATATGTGCAGTAAACTTTGAACCCTTACTCAGATCTAGCCAATGGACAGGACATTCTCCACAGTTGAGTGGAGAGTGGGGACTGACTTTCACACGAACTCTGGTGCCCCATATTTGACCATGTTCCCTGGATGGGGAGGCCTGGTGACACTCAGAGGAAGGATAACAGGCCACCAAGAAGAGACTTGATACACTAAGAGCATACACAGGGGAGGAGGTCCCCCTCAGTCACAGTCATAGGGGAGGGGAGTAGGGGGAAAGCAGGAGGGTGGGAGGAATGGGAGAATACAAGGGATAGGATAACAATTGAGATGTAATATGAATAAATTAATAACATATATATGTTAAGAAAAATAAATAAATAAAAGCTAAAATTCAAAACCATAGGAAAAAAAAAACAGAACCAAAACAACAACAATCAACCAACTAACTAAACAAAAAAACAAAAAAGCAAAAACAAAAAAAAGAAAGAAAAAAAAATATAGAAGGAACAAAACAACCAAAACAGCAACAACACAACTAAAGTCTTACTAATCTACACATACACACACGCACACACGCACACACGAGAGAGAGAGAGAGAGAGAGAGAGAGAGAGATTGTTTTCCAGCTTCATAGCTTACAGCGATTATCAATTATACTTTCAGTATCTTCATCCTCAGAACCATTTCTTTTTCTTACCAACCCCTATCTCACAGTAGCCTTAGGCTACCACCTTGAACTCCAACCATGCCCTACATTCTATATTGCAGGCCACAATAAACTTAATTTCTAAATTGGTTGAAGATACAAAGAATGGGAAGAAATTCTAAGATAGCATCATCAGCCTACTCCCCGAGTTTCAGTTCAAAGGATTTGTGGTTTAAGGCCAGAAAAGAGCAGACTTAATGCATTTATAGGCTCCTGTCTCCCCACCCCCTTCCCCACAATTCTCTGGTGTACAAGGGTGGAGCAGGGGGTGTTGGGAAACAGAGTCTTTGATGATGTGTCCTCCCTGCTGTGAAGACTAATGACTTCAAAGAGGGCATCTGCTGTGCTGGGGGCTTCTGTGGAAAGTCTGACTGCAGCTTAATTAGGCAAGAGGCCTGCGTTTAGGATATTGTGTCCAACAGCACCCTCCCCTGCCCAGTGCGAAGCACAATTTCGGGAAGAGTGAGACAAGGCTTTTGAAGAACAGGACTGTCTTTGAAGCTGGCAGAGAAAAAAGAAAAAACAAAAAACAAAAAAAACAGTCAAAACCCAAACTAAATAGAACCCAGGCACCCCGTGGCCTGCTAGGCAGTGATTAGCGTTCAAAGTTTAAAACAGTGGTAGCGAGACCTCTCTTCTGAAAGCCATGTCCCTAGCAAGTGTTGTGTCTGATGCCAGAGTCCCTCATTCTACAAAGAAGAACCGTTTAACTTTATTGTCACGGTGTTACCAGCCTTCTCCGGGAGCCATATACCTTTGCCTTCCGTGATTCTGTCATTTACAGTCAGCCTTCAGGGTGTGTGTGCACCCTGACAGAACTGCATCCATACTGAGCCAGCACGGACGCTCCCTTCTCGTTATTTCCTAAGCAACGCGGTGCAGCAGCTGTTTACTGGGTGTTTACAGTATATCTGGTGCTTATGAGTAAGTTAGGGATAATTTCAAGGTTATAAGGAGATGCACATAGGTCCAGTGCAAATGTCACAGGGTCAGAAACCATCTTGGATTGTGAGTCTGGGAGCAGTTAGTAGAGCCAACCATCTGCGAATGCTGCATGATGATTTTACTTCTTACTGGCCCTCAAAGAAATAGTTACTGTTGATGACTCTAATTCATATGGGAGGAAGTGGAGATGCAGACAGCTTAGGGGTTTGCTCAAGGGAAGTAATAAGGGGTAGAGCCAGGAATTGGGCCCAGATGATCTGTAGAGTCTTAACTCTCATGTTCTTCTGAGATCTTCTGGCTCAGTTCCGTATAGACTAAAACTTCTTGTCTCTGAAATGAACTGGATCACAGAGGGCTTCTGGATCACCAAAGGGTAGATAGTAAAGAAGAAATCCCTGGTAGAAGTGATATATTACAAGCAACATCAGAACAGCCCCTCCTTCATGACCCTCACATAAAAATTTGTCCTGTGAGTCCATATCTCATAGTATTAGAAATCTCACTAGAAGCCATTATTTAATTTTTATTAAACATCTATTGTGTACATCTGAGAAAGAGTCTCAGAGATAATCTCTTATTCCAAAGCCTTATTAATGAGCAGGGTGTTAAGACAAGATAGTACAGGACACAAAGTGACATAGCAAAGTCATAAGCCTGAATCAACCAAAGATGGAGATGGCTTCCAAATGGAGATCTGGGAAGGTTTAAGGGTGGAGTAGTTATTTGGGCTAGCTTTGAAAGGAAGGTAGACTATGGGCACTATTCTGAGCTACTCAGGGGCTGTCCTGAGCCTTAGTGGAGAAGGTGGTGGGGACAAGTGGCTCAGTAGGCTGCTGGGTCCGCCTTGGGAGAAGCTGCTGTCAGAGACCCTGCTGAGTGCTTCCATGGGGCCAGATTCATCCTCAGACCTCACAGACAGCCTTTGGCCAGGCTTCTGAGATCATCACACCTCCTTCCACCCGTACCGGGGCGGGGGGGTCTCATGCAACCTATGCATACCCTTGTGTCCCGACATCCTCACTCCTCAAACTTGCAGAGGAAGTGATGTGCATATTCATAAAGCTCCTATCAGCACTGCCTGCCACCGAGAAAGCACTTAGTAAATGTGGCCCGATACTAGCTAAACTAGGTGCCAGACATAAGCAACTAGATTAGTTCAATGTACAACACCGTACATCACACATACATACACAAATACATACACCACACATCACACACATACATACACAAATACATACACCACACATCACACACATACATACACGAATACATACACCATACATCACACACACACACACACACACACACACACACACACAAAGTGGGAGAAGAGAAGGAATAGTTGGAGATTTAGGCATTTTTGAAAAGAAAAGTCTCAAAATAGTTATCCTGTACACACTGATCTGGAACATCAGAAAAATTAAGATCCAGCCAGCCCACACCTGACAATGTTATTTGTTCTCAGGCATCCACCCTACACTGCACAAAAGTTCAGTGTATTTTTGTATCTACATCAAGCTATCACAGGAACTAGCAGTGAGGAATAGAAAAAGGAAGTAAATACATTGATTTTTATTCTAAGGGACAGAATTGGCCAAAAAGGTGAAAGCCACAGGGGAACATTTTTATTCAACCCAAAGATCTGTTTAAGAATCCATGTTACAACAACAGAATGAGCTGCCTCATCAAATGCCATTGTCCCTGTCACTAACGCTGTTCAAGCAGTGCCTGGAAGGCCATCTGCTACAAAGACCGCAGGAGGGATGTCTACGCGGAGTGCCACATTGGATAATATGACCTTGAGGTGGGCTCCCAACTCTGAGTTTCTAGATTTGTCAGTGATCCAGCTGATAAACTCCTGTTCTTGTCCCTAAAATTAGATATGTGACTCACCACTTTCAGGAGAAAAACTAAAATTTAATAAGGTTTTATATAAGACCTATAGAAAAGCAAGGCCTGGTTTTGTCTTTTCTAAAGCACATCCAGATTTGATAATCCTAGATTGGTCACTGGCTTTGCCCAGGAAGGATTTCTCAAGATGAACATATATTTTTCACTTACTTAACAAATATTTACTGAGTTACTACTATGTTCCTGGCAGCACGTTAAGGTATGACAATGCAATGACATATGAAACACTATTTTTTCCACCATGTAATTTATATTCTAGTTGTAGGTTCTGTTAAACTCACCTGCAAAATTGACATTAAGATTGCATCATTTGGTGAATGATTAAAGAGCAGAAAATAGCTCACAACTAATGCTAAACAAAGATTTTAGCATTCACTGTATACTGATCCAGAACTTACATGTTTATGAATATTATTGAGTACAACACATCATATTTAGGTTGTCTCAATAATCCTTATGATAATTTTATTAAGTAGATATCATTATTCTTTATTGTTAATGGCAATGAAAGCAAGGCTTGTAAAAGTCATAAATTATCCAAAAACAAAGGTCTTTCTTAGTGAGTAAAAGATTTGAACCTATGTCTGTCAGACTCAGCCTCTTGCATTTTGCTTTACGCTATCTCCCATGAAAGTTAAATGTGAACAGGTGAGGGCAGTGGGTAAAGCTCAGTGACAGGGTGCTTGCCTAGCCTGCAAGATGTTCCGAGTTCAGTTCCTAGAACCTAAAATATAATAATAAAACAACTGGGTAAATATTAATCCTTTGTGAGTGGGAGGTATGCAGTTTCCTGGCTAGCAGGGATGTTTGATTGAAACTGCTTGGAGTCTGTTAAGAATGCCCAAGACTACGCCTGAAAGAAAAAAAACCTCTGAGTACGGCCCTGATGACCATGTCCCTAGGTCAGGTAGCAGGAGTAAGATGGGCAAGTCTGTCTTTCAGACGCGAACAATGTATTACCCACTCATGACTCATTGGACAAGGGGCAAGGGCTATGAAAAATGCCCGTAGCCAGGGTCTGCCTCAGCACTTCACTCCCCTGCTGTAGGTGGTGCATCTGCTCTTCTGAGGTGAGCCATCATGGCCGGATGCTGGCCATGGTTTTGCACTAACAATAGCACAGAGATACTCAGCAACAGATGCCTGTTCCCCACAGACAGTTACAGCCTAGGGCCCCCCGGTATATATGCAGCTCAAGTGCCATTTTACCTGAGTTGGACAGAGGCCAATGGCACGTACTGCGCTTCAGCCTCCAGCAAGGTCCCTCTAGTGACTTGTTATCCTCCCTGGGATGTTATGTCACTCTGAAAGATTCTCAACTCAGAACACAAATTTACTGTTTTAGCCCAGTCCCAACTCCTAAAGTCTCCGTCCTCGGAAATCTAAAGCTAAATTTCAGCCTTGTGTCTGTTTTCCTCTTGAGACTTTTGGAAACACTTACTCTTAAAGTGTTTGACCAAACAAAGTCCTCTGTAGGGACTAGGATTTTATCGCCTTGCCTACAAAATGTGGACAAGGATTTTACCTTAAAGTTTTGAAGTGAGAATGAAATCTCATCTAGTAGTGGGTTAGTGAAATTGATAGTCAACTTCACACAATTTACAATGACCTAGGAGATGAACATATGTTTGAGAGGTTTGGAGGCCTATTTAACTGAGGTGGGAAGACCATCGTGCATGGGGGTGGTGCCATCCCACAGGCTGGGGTCTCAGGCTGCATAAAAAGGAGAAAGCTATCTAAACCCTGGTACTTGTCTCTGCTTTCCAACTGCAGGTGCAATGTGACCAGCCACCTTAGCTCTAACCTTCCCTACTATGACGACTGTAGCTTCCAACAGTGAGCCAAAACAAGCCCTTCCTGAAGCTGCTTTTGTTCAACAGTTTGCCACAACAAACAGAAAAGTAACTAATACAGGCACTTAGAAGGGCGGCTGCAAAGACCATGTAAAGGCCACTTTGTTACTATGACTATTATCATCACAAGCCGCACTCCTGTACCCGCCGAGCGGAGGATGAGGAATGTTTTAATCACTGGCATATGAAGTGTTATAGTCCTCAACTCATGTCAATTCCGCACTAGGTAGGCATTCCCCAGAGTTAACTATGTTCCCTCCGGTGACCATCTCACAGTCGTGAACCCCGACTCCACTTAAAGCCAGTGTTCTCACATGACTATAAAGAAAAGCATCCCTGATGTATATCAGCATGGATGGACAGACTCCATGCTGAGAACTAGCATTTGAGAGGCCTCGTGGGAGACTTGCATCTCTAGAGCTAACCGGGCTGATGCAACCTCAGGGTTTGTGCAGCTGTTTGTGGCCTCATTTCACAGTCCTCTACAACAGAAGTCTGGGGACTCCAGAATGCAAAGGTCTTAAATCCAAAAGCCAACCACGAGTGGCAGGCATGGCACTGTCTGCACATGATTGTGTCTCCTGGCTGTATCGCCTCAAGCTGTGATGCTAATCTCAGTGTGGGAAAATCCTGTGGGAAAATTAATAAACTAGGTGAAAAGGAGATTACCAGGGAAGGAAAGGAAGATTCCAGTTGATGAACCCCACTATAGTATAATAAAAATAACCTGGATGTCAGGATCAGAGTTTAAGGCGTTCTGCTCATGCCTCTGTGAAACTGACCAGTGTACTATTGAATCTCAAATAATAATAATAATAATAATAATAATAATAATAATAATAATAATAATAATAATAATAATAATAATAATAATAATACTTTTGGGGCTGTGTGTGTGTTTGTATTTACTTCAAGGGATGAGATTTTACATTACCTGGATTCCCTTACTTTTTGCTGCTCTCGGTTCCTCCCCCAACACACAGATTTTTTTCGGCCCTATGCATTGTTTTTCTTATATGAAGGGAAACAAAAGATTCAGCACAAAACTTGATATCCATGACAAAACTGTTTATTTCCTAATTTTTGAAATTATATATAACATTTAAAGCCTAGGAAAATAATTATAGTGTGAGTGACTGAAAAAGAATCTAAACCACTTGTCTAGGAGGAATACACCATAGGATTACTTTTATGGAAATAGCTTTCACAGAAATTGTAGGTGGTATAAATATCACTAATTGCCCATCTCTTTAAAAAAGCATTGTTTGTAGGATTTTTAACTAGATACATACCGTTCACTCACTCACTCACACACACACACTCACACACACATGAATGGTTTTTTAAAAATTATTTCTATTTGGGGGAAGTGTGTGTGTGTGTGTGTGTGTGTGTGTGTGTGTGTGTGTGTGAGATGTATGTACAGAAATGTATGCAAGTACTCATGGATGCCAAGGAATGACGTTGGTGCCCTGCTCTGTCCTTCTCTGTTTTATTCCTTTGAGATACAACTCTCACTGAACTTGGAGGTAATGTGACAACCAGCAAGGCCAAGCATCCTCCCATTTGTATCCTCTCCAGTTCCAGGTACACATGCCCATGCCTAATGAGTGGTGGGACTTGAACTCAGGTCCTTGTACTTGCTCAGAGAGTGCTTTTACCCACTAAACTATCTCTCTAGCCTCTTAGGGTGATACAGCTTTAAAAACAGCTCAGTATGGTATTTAGCCTTACATGCAACAGATGATAAGAATTAGTTAGCATTGCATGAGGAACTGCTCTGTATGTGAGAACACTGAAGTTGTACTATACTAACCATCACAGTAAATGTGTAGGCCACTACTTGCTGTTCACGCAGCTTTTTTTTTTTTTTTTTTTTTTTTTTTTTTTAACGCTGACTTACAGGGGGTGTGTACTAAAGTCTGGGCCTGCATGCTAGGCTTAAAAACCACTTGTTACTTCTAGCTCACTATAACAGGCTATAGGTGTTAATTTTCTAATGGGAAAAAATGACTTTTCCATTAGGCATCAAGACTAACTTCCTTATGGAAAATTTTGGGAAAAATAATGTGTTGCAAGAATACTTGTAATGATCTTCTCTGTGTCTTTCCTGCTTTTCATGATTATAAAGCTTAGACATATTCATTGTTAAGCTATGGGAAAGAACACAATGCATACAGATGGAAGAAAGTGGTAGCAAGGAGAATTTCTGATGAAAAAAAAAAGGAAACTGGAAGGAAATACACACAAGTGGCAAATGGTAAAGGTAGTTTAAACATAAAATAATGAGTGAATTTCTTTTTCTATTGATTAAAAAAGAAAGATATGTAGCTCAAATTCCAAAGGGAAGAAAAAAATCACAGCAGTCACCTACCTAGTATTCTGAAACTGGAACCCAAGAAAACTGAGGGCTCCGGGAGCATTTTTAGTGGAAAACATCCACGCATCAATAGAATATATGAATTCAGGACACTCTCTGGAAAGCATAGGCAAGACATAAAACATTCATTTCTATAAAATTGAAACAATTTATCTTCCATTCTTGAGCAGATAGGAGGGTAAATTGAGGTTGATTTTTTTTCACCCTGGTGGTCAAGTTGGAGGAAATATGAGTATTCCCGCCTCTGGCACTGTTTAAAATAAGTCTCCTGGTGCCTTGACTGAACTAGGCAGAGACAGCAGTGTGGTAGAGGGCTACCCTCCTCCTGTGGAAGGTAGGCAGCACTGTAGGTGGATGCCTGCCACTCAAATGGGGGAAGCCTGCGATAAAGATGAGTTTAGTTGCCCTGCGATAGGGAATGAATTCAAGCAAGCCTGCCACCCACCTCGAGCTAATAATTGACTCTCAGAATAGTACACACTTTTCATTCCTCTCCCTTAAATATTTATCCAATTGATTTATCTCCAATAGTCAGTTGTTACTATACAGCTTGGCTACCAATTATGTGGTCCAGAATAAGTTATTTCACCTCCCAGTAAAATGAAAATAACTTTTAACAAACCCACTCTTATCTTCTCTGGAAAGGGGTGGAAAACTGATAGGCAGGTGCCCTATTCACCAGGTTTGGAAAGTGTTTTCTTATGAAGTTTTCTTTTCTATTTCTTTTTTGGTTTTCTGAGACAGGGTTTCCCTGTGTAGCCTTGGTTGTACCAGACTCACTTTGTAGACCAGGATGGTCTCCAACTCAGAGATCCACTTGACTCTGCCTCCCTGAGTGCTGGGATTACAGGCCAGTACCACCATGCCTGGCTTTTTAAAAAATTCTTTTTCTCTTTTTTCTTTTCCTTTCTTTCTTTTTATTGATTTTTGTGTGAGGTTTTATTAAGTTTGGCTGGGCTTCACTGTTACTTGAGAGAGAGTATTAAAACTACATACTCAGAGGCTGAGGAGATAACTCAGTTGATAAAGCATAGCCTTGCAAGCACGAGGACCTGAGTTCCGTTCCTAGAGAACACACATGGCTGTGATGGCTCATGCTTGCAGTTCTAGCATGCAGAAACTAGAAGATCCCTGAAGTTTGCTGGCCAGTCAGTCTATCCTGATTGCAGAGATCTGGGACAATGAGAGATCCTGCCTCAAAGAGGTGGACAGTGCTCTTGAAGATGATACCCAAGATAGTCCTCTGTGCACCCATATTTACACACAGGCACACACAGACACCGACATAGACACACACACACACACACACACACACACACACACGCATGCATGCACGCACACCCCTATTAAAATCCAAACCAAACCAACAACAGAAATATTCTACAGTCATGACCCTCTCCAAGACTGATGATACTGAAACCATCAAATGACAAAGTCAGAAATGGGATTCCTCAATGATAGAAGAGTAGTTGTTCTGTGGACTGCACTGGCATGCAGGAGTCTCTCACCTGGGCAGAGCTTGCTTTTAGGTCATCCACAAGTGACCAAGACAGTTATAAGTGTTATTCCTAAGAAGGGAGCCGAGGGCTTTACCCAAAGTGAACCTGAGGATCAGCAGTATCTCAACAAGGGCTGTTGTGCAGATTAGACACACAGAGTTTGCCACAGAGGTGTCATGCCTTGGAAAGCACAGGCTGGATTAGTTTGTCCACAGAGACAAAGTGGTCACTATACTCAGGTGGATAGTCATACACTTTCCATAAAAACTGGTGACATAAAACCTGTTGTCATTTGAGAAATCTGTAAGAGTGAGGTCCAGAGTTTGCCAAACAATTTCTTGGTCAGGGGATGAGGCTAAGCCTTAGAGGACATCCTGGCACGTGTGGGCCACTTTCAAGTTCTGGCTTGCTTATTCAGGAAAGAGGTAGTCTGTGGATTGATTTCCAGTGGAATCTGGTTGCAGTTGGCTTCTGCAGAGGAGCCAGATTTAGGCTTCATTCTAAGAGCCTCCTTCTAAAATTCTAACCCTGAAATGAGGAGGAAAATGACAACAGCATTGCTTCTGACTCTTGAGGAGGAGAGGAGGAGACAGAGGGAAGGGATAAAACAAAGCCAAACAAAAACAGAGGGGGAGAGAAAAAAAAGGAAAACAAATAAATTCATTGAAACCCTTGTTAGGAATTAGCGACAATGATTACAGATAGGGGCGAGGAGCTAATGGGAAGATAATCCCATTTGTGGATGGCATGGCAGTGACAGGAACTGGGAACAGACAATGAGGTCTGGTCTGGAGGGCAGGGGAAGAGGCACTGAAGATAAAGCAGCAGCCAGTGGCCTTGCTGTGTGTTTTATCTGAAGGGTTAGGGGAAGGTGGGTGGCCCTGGTGACATAGAAACAAGCAAGGGAGTAGGCTTTAAAAAAAAAAAAAAAAGAAAAAAGAAAAAGGCCAGATTGTGAGATAGAAACAGGTTCTCCAAATTCAGGAAATACTGTGTTACCAAGGACTTTAACTCTATCTAGAGTCACTTCCAAAGAGTTTCATTGCTGGTCAACGAAGTTCACACTAAGCTCAAAACCCAGGATGGAATTAGAGGTACACAGAGGCTTCTAGCCCAGCTGTGAGGAGACGACACACTGGTGGCATGAGGACCTGAGTTCAGCTCTTCATCTCTACATAAAAGGCTAGGTTTAAGGAAGCCCACCCGTAAGTAATCCTAGCTTTGGGGAAGGGGATACAGGTAGATGCCTAGGGCTTGCTGGCCAGCCAGTTGGTAAGCCCTAAGTCCAGAGAGAGACCCCATCTCAACCTATCATATAAAGAAGCAATTAAGAAACTTAATGTCAATCTTCGGCCTCCATATCCACGGATACACACACATATATTCACATACAATGTACACATAATGGAACACACACACACATAGGCATGGAAATGTGTGTGTGTGTGTGTGCGCGTGCGCGCGCACACACACGCACACACACACACACACACAGAGGATTTCATGGACTTATATGGGGACATTAATCCTTATAAGGCTGGATTCCCTGCATAAGCAGAAACCACTGGGTAAATCAGAATGGAGAAGTTGTAGAAACAGATGAACTGCAAGCTCCTGGGACAATGGCAGAGCCATCCTAAGGCAGTATAGACCATGTACGAGTAAGTGACTCAGTATCTGAAGATGTCCTGGGAAGGGTGTCATCTCCCTGGGCAACCATGAGAAGAGGAGGAGTTCTGGGAGCAGAATCAGTCCTGCCAAAGGCTTTGAAATCCTCGCAAGCACACCTGCTCATTTCCCGCAGCAGGCCTCTCCTCAGCTCATGAGTTATCACTCTGTCTTTATCCTTCAGCATGGAAGCCCAGTGATATTTTATAATTCTCTATTGGAGAATCTCCTTGGTGTTGCCCTCTGCAGCTGAGATGCCAGAATAAGTAATCAGACTATTATTTACCAGGAACCTCCGAAAGCATGAATTTGATCTAATTGTGGTATTCTGAAAGATGTATCTAGAGGCCCTTGAGTACACTTTTAATTTAGCAAAAAGCCATTATTATGGCCTTTCTTAATAACTCTGAAGTATCTAAATAAATTTGGGTGTCTCTTTTCTTCTCTGATATTCTCATGTAAATCAATCTTTCTTGCTTCTTCCACCCCCACTTATTGTTTTCATTTCTCATCTGTGAACATTTTCAATTTGTCCTAGCAAACAAATATCAAATGCAGCCTCTGGCTGGGTCATGCAGCCACAACGATGGGAGGGCAAGAAATCACTGGGAAAATTCACACAGGAAAGACAGAAGATACAGAAAATATGGCACTAGTTCAAACACTTCAGTCCTGTGCTCTCAACTGGCAGTTGGGTGATATGGAGTGTTACAATCGTGAATGTTTGATTTTGTTGCCAACATCAAAGATTAAGGATGTATTTTCAAAAATCCCATGTTCTTCGAGTGAGCCATTAGAAATCTGTACGCCACAAGTTCTCTTTAGTCCTGAAACCAATTTTACTCTCAGTGAAAATTTTCTTCTTATCCAATGAATTCTACTATTTTACAATCTTCCACCTGGACCCCTTGAGCTATGCAAGTTGGAGCAGCTGGCTTTACCATGCAGAAAAACACATGAATGCCTCAACCTGCTTGTTTTCTCCTGGCATTGCTGGCAGGACTGAGGTACCAGAATTATTGTAATATAAATCCTTAGTAGATCTTAGACATAGTCTCTCCAATTCTCAGCCATTCTCTCCTATTTGTCTACAGGAAAGTTTCAGAAATATATTTAACTTGAAGAATATAGGTAAGTAAAACCTACAAAATCCCAATAGGTTTTGATCTTGGTGTGTGTGTGTGTGTGTGTATGTGTGTGTGTGTATGTGTTAACAATTATTTGAAGTCATTCATTATAAAGGATTCCTACATTAGCTGTGTGGGGAGAAGATGCACAAACATCTATGAGAAGCTCCCCTCTATCAACAGTTCTAGGGTCCTGTAAATGGGTTTTAGTGCTCGTAGCTTCAGTAAGCAGGACTTCTTTGAGAGCTAGCTTTTACCCATTTTAGCTTTCCCTCTTGGCCATGTTCAAGGCTTTTAAACAAAATTGAGCTACTTATCTACCATTCCTGGAAACCCCTGCTCCTCGTATATCTACCTATCGACTAGAACAACTCAAAAATCTGGCTTCTCCATTAAACTCCATTTCAGTTCTTCATCTTTATCTAAGCACAACTTAACTATGCTCTCACTGACCTTTGCTCAACATCTTCCTTTTGGTAGGCCTTAGAACTATTTCTACTTGTTCATTATATGTCCATCTTACTACGTGGACTATTAAGTATCCCAGAACAGAATATCAACCTTGTTTTCAGGCATAACAACTATATGTTCTTCACCTGGTGAGTAATGGGTGAATAATTACTGAAAACATGAATGAGCTGAAGAGTAAATGAGAGGACATAGTGGTGAGAGCCATTGTATAAACATGCTGGCTCATTTCATACACACAGTCCAGTCACACTGCACAGTCATAGAGACACCACACACACACACACACACACACACACACACACACACACACACACACACACACGGCAGGCAGCAGTGGCACAACGTCTCACATATAACTCCTCTAACTCACATAAGCACCCATTTGTAACTTTTTGTATGAACGTCCTTGATTAATTTTCTTCCATGTCTGAAAAATCACTAATGCCTTTTTTGCCACTTTTCCCTGGCATATCAACCTTGATTTCTCACAAATGACTTCAAGTATTACTAGACCTGGATTTGGTTTTTCTGCCTAGAATGAACCTACTGCAGTCTTAATGTATGCCTCATCAGTATGTTAAGAGGCAAACATAAGCACCCCTTATATGGGCTGCTCACTTTCACCTTCTAGAACGTTAAGTGAAAATCCTAGGAAAATTAGGCTTACCATTGATTTTTCCATAACACTCCAATATGTATCATCATTTAGAAGTCTGTCAGACGGTTTCAATTCAAATGGCAGTCTTTACACTCAAACCAATTTAGACTAATTTGGGGGAAATCATCTAAACATTACATTAGTTTGGTACCCTGATTTAAATCACGATGTATGACATCTTCTACTTTTCACTTATCTTTTTTATTTCAGGAGGGAAAATGCATCCATTTGTCTGGCATTGTTTTATAAATGTGAACTCAAGCTGCTTATCACTGCTGCTCCAATGTCCTCAAGATACTCACTCCTCTCCCTCCTCCTAATAGTTGTTCCATGATTTTATTAGTGTCCACAATGAGACCTCATAGACAGTGACGATCATAGAATAATGGAAATTAGAGATGGAAATGACAGATTGGGTGTCTTTGTCTATTTCCTGGGGCTAGTGCTCTTGTCAGTGTGCAGCTCAGTGCTTTAGTCTATCTTGTTCCAAATGACACCAGTGTTGGGACCTCGACCGTTTCTCCCCCGAGGCTCTTGTCTGCATCCTAAGACTGTCTCTACATGCAGCCATAGGGAATAACAAAAGCTTTGCAATTACCAAGTGAAGTCAGGCCCATCCTTACGCGACATGTCTACAAGGCTAGGGATGTGGAGGCTTGAGCGATTAGCCACCAAATCCAATCACTGAGGAGGGCCAGCCTGGATCATTTAGAGCAAACGTGAAATGATATTTTGGAGTTGTTTTCTTCAGCGGCAAGATTGCAGGCTATGAGATAGAGAGGTGGTGATCCATCACCTCTTACAACATTTTACTCAGTAAGAACCGTGGTCAGTAAGATGCTCAGACATCGCAGAAGCAGCAGGGCTAGTCCCACAGCAACTGTGCAAACAATTCAGTGCCAAAGGAAGTCTGAGAACAGTGTGAAGCGCAGCCAGTGCATGTTCTTCTACATCATGCCTCACAGGACAGCCACTGGCCAATTCTCTGCTTTTCTCTCCAAACACATCCCTTTAAAGTTTGTGGACTGCCTATCTGATAAAAGCTCAAATTCCATACAAAGCAAGCCAGTCTTCACTCTCACTAACACACAAAAAAATTTCATGGCCTTTGGACTACCCTAACTTTTCTGACCTGTGACCCAGATTTCTTTTTCCTAACTTCATTTACTCTTGTCCTTATCCCTTAACTCCAACCGGGTTCCAGAACATTTCCCGTCTTCCATGTCTATGGACATCTATCAAACCCTGGCTAGTCCTCAGCTGGCTAAGTCATCAGCATTGAGTTCTTCCCTCCTCTTATCATAAATCACTCCCCTGGGCTCCTCAATCATTTTTATTGCTCTTCTCCAACTCTCACCCATTTGTCACCATATTTATTGCTTTGAGAGTCCAGAACTGTACTCAATATTCTAGGTTTGGTCTCATCAGAATCACGTAAAAGGGACAGATTATTGACCCGGGAGTGAGAGTCTCTATGGCAATGTCAGAAATGACATTGTGGTTTGATTGTTTTTTTTCCCACTTTGTCAGGCTGCAGTCCAGAAAATCACCTACCAACATGCCTTGATTTCCTTCTGATTCTCCCTATCCCATTGACTGATATTATTAGTTAGCATTTATTAGTTAACATTTATTGAACGTTCTCACCATTTGCCCAATGCAGAAATCAAGCTCTCAGAATTTAAAAGAGGACACATAAATTGCTTTTTAAAAATCATCACAAGACACAGAATGGTGATGGCTCTCTAGTGATATAGGCTTACTTAATTTCATTGGATCATAGACTCAGAACCTATTAACATGGTAAATTCATGCTACTTATGTTTTATTACAATAAAAACATTCAAAACTGTAAGAAAAAAGGAATAGATAAAATAGCTACTTTCCTCCAGTCACATGTAGTTGTGGGAAAATAAAAGTCATACAAAGAAATGGTAACTGGGGATCTGACACAAGCGCTCTTCCTCAGCACAGAGCACTTCCTGAGTCTCATACATCACTCCTGCTGACAGTGCTGCTGGTAGCATGCTTTGACTCCTGTCAGTCCCTCCCAGGACTCATCAAGCTCCAAGAGCTACAGTAGAGTCTGTGTTGCTTCATGTATGCAAACAAAAACACCAGCTAAGTTCTGCCTGAGAAATTCTCATGGATGGAGGTGGAGTGGAAAAGAAGAGGAAGGCAGCTTCATTTTCAGATCCCACTTGGAGGCCACAAGTCAAGAGCATCATCCCCCAACTTGCAAATGGAGGGAAAGATGGCGTGGACATCACTGGCACAGCATGACTATGGAAAGGCAATGACATTTTTCCTACGGGCTGTTCAGAACACAACCACGCATTAACTCTGCTTCCTTGTGCACAGTTGCCCCCATCATATCCGCATAAGAAAGCAGTGACATGGGAAGGTGCCAACTTGTCATGTCACTTACCCCTGGTTTGTCCCCCATTCATTCCGAATGCAAAGATGCTTGTGGACAGGATCCTTCATGTAGCCTTCATAGCACAGACATTCCCCTTGGGATCAGGGTAGGAAGAAAAGAGAAACAGACATAAGTCAAGATCAACTACTGTGTCAGTATTTGAGAAAGCCAATGTGAAATGATCAGATTAAACCTGACTTCATTAATAGCATAAATGAAACACACATCCCTCTGTATCACACATGCTCCTCTCCATTGTCCTCATGAAGGAGTCTCCCCCACTTTCCAATGCATGACAATTTTGTACACTGAAGGACCCTAACATCTGCAAGCACCTAGTATGTGTATGTGAATACTCTATAAACACAAAGACCAGTGAGCCTTTGAGGAAGGGGGCACCTTACGTTCATTTTACCAACTGCAGGGTACTGCCTGGCAACTAGCAAGTGATGGTAACTGTTTAAAGTCTGCACGTGTGAACAATTTCAAGTATCTCTAAGAACCTAAACCCTAGGTATTGTTATTGTATTATATGCTGATGAGGAAGACGAAGCTTGGGCAAGTTATGAGACTTACCGGCCTCTTAAAAATGACACAGTTAACACTTGAGCCTATGACTATGTGACTTGAGACACTCTCATCACGCCATGCTATGTCAAGGACTTTGCACTCTCCTCTTCTGTTTTTCGAGGAGCTCTAGGTTTTCCAGTGACAATGGCTAATGGTTTTTTGAAGCTAGTAAACAAGCCTGAACTGCTCAGAATCGTTCTACTCTTCCCTATCATTAGTTTTATGGGAGGTGTTTGTTTGTTTGTTTGTTTGTTTGTTTTGTTTGTGCATACTGAGAGGTCCAAAAGCCCTCTAGAATTGCACACAAGATTACCTATCTGAGGGTGTCAGTCTCTCCAAGGCAGGGTTGCATGGAGTTCAGCCAGTTAAGGAGCAAACATGAGACCGACCTCCCAAAGGGTTAGCACCTACTGCTCTCTTGAGTAGCAATCCTGAGGACAGTAGCTGCTGCTTCCTGAGGTGACTGCTGTCGTACATGGTGCTACTTGTCTCTGAGCCATGTGACAGGTTACCCTAAAGCATTTGCTTTTCATCTTCCAATGGCTGGCTATTTAATTTATAACCAGTGAAATAACAAAGTGTGACTTCTTGAAATTTGTAAATAGCAAATTTACAAAGGTGCCAAATCCTGAGGAGACAATGCGTATGCAGTCTATTTATCTCCCAAGGAAGAGAAACTTAAGCTGGATATAAATAGAATAACAGCTTTAAATGTTCTTTCCTCCTTATGAAGATAAAACTTAATAAAAAAAAAAATGAAGACAATGTATCTGATAGAAGAGTGTGAGTGGGGCAATTTTTGTTTAAGATTTTAGCTCATGAATTAAAAGTTATCATCTCTTAGGGCCTCTATACCAACTAACAGTCACTTAACCCCTATCCCAAACACACGCAGATCAATATCCTGGTGGGTGTAGTGAAAAGGGGTAACTTCTTTGTTTCAAACAAATCTAAAGAGTATTAGAGATCGGTGCATTGTTTTATGTATAGCAAATTCTGATTTTAGTATCATGGGCTATATTGGAACCCACTGACCTACTTTAGGTCCAAATTTATTACCTTCACTGGTTCTGGGCTATAGCTACAAATGGCCATGGAGCTTAAAGTGAAACATCAGAAATGCAGCTTGAAATTAGATGGCTGGTGATCAGTGATGGCCACTGATAAAAGGAAAGGTAGAAGGCAGGTTCTAGTTCAAAGTAAAAAGAGAATAAAGGATTTATGCCTCGAGAATTCCAAAGAAGGCCTAAATCCCAACTGTAAAATAGACAGGACAAGGTTGATCTCCTCAAACAAGTAGGCTTTGCATAGATACTGTGTGCATAGTTACTTGTCTTGCATTATGACAAATAGTAGACAAAGACAACCTATGGGTTATTCAGGCTCCTCTGTATAATCTGACAAGGGGGCAGGAATATTGTATCTACAACCATGAAGCAAAGGACAATGAATGCTGGCACTGAGCTGGGTTTATCCTTTGTGTATAGTCCAGGAATCTAGCCCCTGGAGCAGTACCTGTTAATCTAAATGATAGTTCTCGCTTCAATTATCCTAATCTAAACAACCCCCATAGACATGCACAGAGGCTTGTCTCTCTCAAGAAAAGCTAAAAATCAATCTTAACCATCAAACTATGGTTCACCAGTTAAATAATTAAAGTGTTTAACCTGAGAATATAGCTCAGTGGTAAAGAGTTTATTGCTCAAGTATATAAGAACTTGAATTTGGATTCCCCAGCATCCATATACAAGGCAGGCATGTTAGTGTGCACTTGTAAGCCTAGATCATGAGGTGTAGACTGGTGAGATTACAGAACCCAAATGGCTAGACAATCTACCAGAAAGGGTGAACTCCACATTCAGTAAGAGACTCTGTGCCAATGAATGTACACACACACACACACACACACACACACACACACACACACACAGAGAGAGAGAGAGAGAGAGAGAGAGAGAGAGAGAGAGAGAGAGAGAGAGAAATAGAAAAAGATAGCTGAAGTGGATCTCTAGACTTCACAGACACACCCATTGACACACATGAATATATATGCACATGTAGGATATATCACACAAACACACAAAAATAAAGGATTGAATCTGTTTATTGATAGCAGTAACCCCTAACACCAAGATATCTAAGCCAATTAATAGCTTAAATGCCCAAATGTATCTTTTCTTTTGGGATATGTACTCCCCTGGTTGTCCTCATTGGCAGTTAGATGAGAATAGGATGCTTAAAAGCAGGGTGTACTCATTGGAGAGTGTCAAGTACATCTTTCTGAGTCTCAGAATGGTCTCACCTGGACCTTGGGTTGTAGCTCAGTTGGTGGAGTACTTGCATGCATTCGAGCCTGGGTTCAATCCCTAGTACCACATACACTAGACATGGTAGAGAGTGCCTGCAATCTCAGTATTGAGGAAGGGGGCATAAGGATCAGAAGTTTAAGGTCATTTTCAGCTACATAGTGATTTTTAAGCCCATCCCAGACAACATGAGACTCTGACAAACAAAAACAAAATAACAAAGACACAAAACAAGATTAGTCTCAGCTGGACACCTTGTCTAGAATTAAGGATTAACAATAAAAGACCATCTTCTTCTCCATCTCATATCTGGTTACCACAAAACATGTAAAAATAAATTCAGTAACCACTCTGAGTTCAAGCAGAGACCCATTTTGCTAATGACGTAAATATCTACCATTTGTACAGTGCATTTACCTTCTTAAATTGCCTTCATGGTCATTATCTCCACATGAGGCTTCCATCACTCATTACCATGTGGGGACACACTGCTGACAACAGATAAAGCTTTTCCCCATATAATGGCATATGCCACCCTAAGCCAGAGAATCAGGAATTTTCAAACATACTAGGCTAGAGTTTGGGGATATCCAAAATCTGCCTCTCAACAGATCCTCATTTCTGGACTCCACCAAACTTCCCTCTTCTTTATTCCTTCTTAAACCAGTTTGGACATATATGCTGCGAGGAGAGTTCAGACTTGATGAGGAAAGTTACTATGGAAACCAACTGCTAAATCTTGACTTCAAGAGGGGTTTCATGTAAGCACAGACTCCGGCTGTTAGCTGTGAATTTTAAAGACCCCACAAGGGTGTTGGATGCCCTCCTAAGCCGAAGTGTTACAGTCTCCGCATCTGCTGTGACAGATGGCAGGGAACACATGAGGTGCTGACTCTGTGGTAGTGTACATAGGAATCCAACAGAAAGACATGTCGTGGCCATGGAGAAGTGCCCAGCCAGGAGAGTGTAACATGTCACAGTGGCTGCAGAAGGTATTCTGTGGATCACGCTGTCAGGGAAGAAAGCCCACTGCAAGGGTGCAAGGGACAGAGACTCTTATACCTACTTTTGTTTGGTACCTGGAGAGGAAGCACCCTGGGCTACGTTGCATGGTGACCAGCACCTTTGGTCACCTCCCATTATACAGTTGAATCACTGTGACACAAATCTCACCTAGGCATTAAGAAAGACCTTCAAGTTAGGGGTCCTCACGTTTGACTGGGATCACCACAAGTTGCTACGTCATAAACCCCAAATCAAGGCAAAAGCCTGAAGTCACTGCATTGCTTCAGGTAGCGATTGGCTTTTATTACATAGGCCTGGCTGTCCCTTGTCTAAAAGAAAATGTTCAACTGGATGTGGATAATGTCAAATTGCCTAATAAAACCCTACCACTGGGAGTGAGCAGGAAAGAGGCATGCCCAGGGCTGAATGACCCCTGTGAAACTCTGAGAGAGAATATAGGGAACATGCAAAAGCTCACCCTGAAGGAAGGCGCTTTAATGGTGCAACGGAAGTGAATTTGGAATGTGTACGTAATACAGGCTAGAGCAACAAAATGGAACTGAGCTCTCCTGATAGACTGAACTCAAAAACGCCCAGGGAGAGAGACAGAGAGAGATGAGGGTACAGGGAAGTGGGGGAGAAAGTGGCTCAGAGCAAGAAAAAAGGTTGAGGTGACTTGTTTAGAAATTTGGCCCATGCTCCTAAGCAGCTTGGTACATTTTGACCTGGTTGCGTTGGCCATAGAAAGACCTGGGAGAGAATGGATTTCTGAGAACATGTTAGATAGATATCAAAACATCCAAGTTGAAGTTTTCTTGGATGTCTGTGCTCCTTGCACATGTGAAAAAGTGAAACATCTTGAAGAAGGTGGTGGGGGCTGTGGCCAGAATTGATGTGGCTGAGAACGAAAGCAGGCGCCCGAGGCCCCCACAGCTGTGCGTACGGCAGGACAAAGACTTGGAATGAGTAGAGAGAAAAGCCAATGAAACTAGGTAGACTGTCATCAGAAAACAAAGCAGATACAAACAGCCACCAACAGTCACCCTTAGTAATCACACGGCAGGTCTGGTGTGATGGCGCGCGCCTTTAATCCCAGCACTCGGGAGACAGAGGCAAGTGGATTACTATGAGTTCGAGACCAGCCTGGTCTACAAAGTGAATCCAGGACAGCCAAGGCTGCACAGAGAGACCCTGTCTCAAAAGAAAAAAAAAAAAAAAAAAAAAAAAAACGAAAAGAAAGAAAAAGGAAAGAAAGAAAGAAAGAAATCACAGGGCAAGTCAGCCTTTTACAGGACCCAGCAGACACTAAGAAATGGTGCCTTAGAGCTTTGTAATTACTCTAACTTGGCCAGAGATCCTTCAGGGGTGATGGGTTGGGATGGGGTGGGGTTATCAGTCTTGTGAGGTAGGCAGGAAGATTGGCAACTGGCAAAAGGCCTCATTGGAATCTGAGGCTCTCAGCAGCCACCCAGAAGGAAAGAGGGTAACCCTGAGCCTTACAACTAGGTACCCTTCATAATAAGAAGAACATAAGAAGAAACATTACAAAATGACCAGACATGTGGGTTCTGATGTATCATGCACCCTGAGCGTACAGTCCATCTGGGCTATTCACTGGGCGAGGGTGGCAAGCCAGTTAGGTGGTCAGCACCCCTCTAAAGTGGAGATAAAAATACTGTCTACTTTATAGGCTTGTGCAGGGAACTTTGATTGTCTAAGCAAATCACAGTGACAATAACAGGATGAGCTCCTGATAAACACTGCCTAGCATGATTTATTTATATTTATTTCTTTTTTCAGAAATCATTTTCTACCTGACACTACAGAGCAGTGGGGAGATGGACCACAGTATGTTGTATGAAGTCATCAGCAGTCTGCACCTGTTTACAAGCATTCCAAGTTTTCCCATGGCCAGGTACTCGGACAGATTCATCACAAGTTGATATCTGCTAGCAGAGGACCACAGTGTTTGGCAGAGATTGCAAGTGGCGGGCATGAAGGTCTCCCCTTTCTCAGGCACAGCCACACACAATCAGAGGGTCTGAGGAGTTGGCATGATTCTAAGAGCATTTGGCAGTGATGATTTGCTATTGTCCAGGTTGGTTGGTGCCTGAGTTCCATCCGTCACTGGTAACATGGTGTTAGAATGTCAGTGGAGAAGAAGGAGCAAGTTTTCTGTAGCCCTGATTCCTTCATAGGTCCTCATATATCTTTAGAAGTTCTAGAATTATGATGGGGGTATAACATGCTTCTCTCCTTTAGCTGTTTTTCTTTCTGCTGTTGGCGTATTAGTAGCAGATCTCAAACTCACGTGTAATAGCAAAATCAATTCATCATGCCATTGTAGGCCAGAGGGGAACAATGTGGGTTTTGAGGGGCTAAGATCAAAGTGCCTACATCGTAGGTCTCTACAGAGCCATAGGCTCCTTTCTAAAGGCTGTGAGAATCTGCTTCCTTGCCTTCCTCTTTCTAAGCTGCCTGCATGCCTGGTTCATGACTCACCCTTCGTCTTCCAAGTATACAATACCGTGATGAGTCCTTCTTTCATCATGGCACTTGGACCTGTTCTCTCTTCCACTTTTGAGAGGTATCTGCACAGCGTGGGGACTCCCAGATAACCTAGGGTAATCGTGCTTTTGTGACACCAGTTGTTTGGCAATGTCAACTCTACACGACATTTTACCTTCCTTTGCCATGTAACATCACACATCTACAGATTGCGGGGAGGAGGATGTGGGCATCTGGTGGAGTAGGTCCATGTATCTGTCTCTGCCTCCTGCTCCTGTGGAGTCCTGTGCAGCTAATGTGTACACACACACACTTAACTTTGGGATACTTTTTGGAAGGCTGCTTAGGGAGGACTCCAGGCACCAAAGGCTGCTCCTTCGCAGTGCCTGAGCATCTGTGTTTGTGTGCTTGTGTGTTTATGGGTACGTGTGTCTGAGTGACAAAAAAATACACAAGTGCATTTGCACAGCCCTATGCATCCATATGGGCAGACCCCTCAGCTCGGCTGGGAAAGCACATGTCCCAACACTCTGACATTTCCAAGTAAGCTAGCTGGAGGACTGCAAAAAATAACGTCGACTTGACTTGAAGCCAATTCCCACACTCAGCTCTTTAGAGAAAGGCTCTAGGATGGCGTGTGGGAGGCGATAAAGTTTCTTAGTGATGAACGTGTGGGATGACCACATCATCCCATGTGCAGAGAGAAGCAGCACAGGGGTGGGTGGGGTTCCAGTCCCAGCGTTAATGAAAATGAAAGGCTCCCACAGCATCATTTCTCAGCTGCCGTGCCAAATGAAGATGTTGTACCTTAGCTCTTCTTGTTTTTAGTATCCCTTGTGACTTTCCTGTTGGAAATTCATTAGTTGTTAGAGATACCAGGAAACCATTTGCAGTGGAGGGGCTTCCCAAAATCATTTTTGTGGCAAGGATTAGAAATTAGACATTTGGACGGGGCTGGATGGTAGACAAGAAGACTTCTGTATAGACAACCAGCTTCCTGGCACACCCACCAGGGATGCTTAGCGCAGGTTGCCTCCTACTCCTATAGAGCTGAGTGACAAATATGTTGGATCTGGCATACCTGGGTATATCAGCCTTCCCTTGACAATCCTACTTCTGCTCTGATTTCAGGTTAAACATAAGTTCTCCTTATGGGTAGCCATGAAGCTCTGGGCAAATCAGGCCCAGAGAATCAAACATTATGCAAAGTAAGAAGGAAGTGTGTATGTGTCTAACCCTCCCGAGTGTACACCAGTCACCTCCTTCGCACATGTCAATGTAAGCCCTTGATTTTCTTTCCAGGCCAAGAAGGAACATGTGCGATCCTCTGGAGATCTTACTGCTCTCGGAAGTGAGTTTATCAGCTAAGATTGTCCCAAATCCTTGTAATCCTGACCAGCTGGAGAACGAAGGAACCAGAGACCAGCTCTGCTACATGGAGAGTTCCCACCTCTGAGTTGAGCTCTTTTTAATTTCTTCCAAGCATACTAGCGTTTGGGCATAGTGCACAGCCCATCTGTTTGGTTTGGTGTTTGCCTGACAGCGTAGGAGGGACAGCAAGCAAGCACCGTCTTAGACATCAGATGTTGAAAGTGCTGTGCTTTCTCCTCCATATGGGGACCTAGAATCTCTGTGCTGGGCCCACGTAAAATAAGTTTAAAACCTAAGAACATGAACTTTAGATGTCACAGTTACCTGCCACTTTCTCAAAGGGATTTAATAATGGATTACAACAAATGCGGAGTATATAACTTAGGCTACATCTGTAGAAAGACCTTTCTGAACTGAACTTTCTGAAGATGGCCCACCCCCTGTCTGTCTTAGGAATTACACATGAAAGACAAAGATCTTGAGGATTTGGTTCATGACCTCTTCCTTTGTTCTATAGTATTGCACTACTTCTCCAAGAGGGGTTCCACCTGTGGTACTTTAAGCTCCTGAAAATGGTCTTCTTCACAGAGGCTACTATGCATGAACCTCTTATTATGGCTTAAATGTGAAATTTGTCTTTAGGATTATGTGTTCAACTAGTTGGTCCCCAGTTGGTGGCACTGGAAGGCTATGGAAACTTTTGGGCATGAGGTTTAGCTGGCAGGTGTAGCGTTATAGGAGCAGAAGCAAGGTTCACAGCTTCTAGGCGAGCTCCATTTCCGTCTTGACATCTCCGGTTCCTGGTCCATAAAGATGCAGTAAGCCATGCCACACTTTCCACCATCACATCTAGAACCCAATATGCCATGCCTTCCCTGCCAGAATGGACTATGTTGCCTTCAACCATAAGCCAAAATAGAACCTTCCTCCTCTAAGTTGTGTCCGTTCAATATTCTTCCATGATAACAAGAAGAGTAAACTCCCTTCCTGCTACAAAAATATAAATCTGTCTGTTGTAGAGACATGAGCTCCTGGGTGTGCAATGATCTTGATGTGAAAGGCAGCAGCTCCACCACTGAGTCTGGGCCTTACTCAAGACTACCCTAGTCCTGCTTGATGGAGTAAGACATTTAAACATGCCCACAGCCTTTGTGTAGTGATCTACCTCTAAGATTCACTGTGAAAAAAATAAATTCTTACGTGCTCCACATTTCTTTGTTGAGAGTTTTGTTTTCATAGTATTTATAAAAATGAAAAAAATAGAGCCTCCTAAATTCAAAGTAATGAGACTATTCAAATGAGCTGTGATACAGAGGTACAATACAACAGCAAATGACCGTTAAAATGTGACTGAGGATGATGATTACGGAAAGTTCTTATGATAGAATATTAAGGAAACAAATTCAGGAAAATCCCCAACTAGATTTCCTATGGTTACAGGAAAACTTTAAAAGTTTATGCATAGGTTAGTGGTGGAAGGAAAGGACATACATTTTAAAGTGATTTACCTAGGAAACAGAAATATAGATGATTATAATTTTCTTCTATACTACTTTCATAATAAACATAAATTGGTTTTGCCATCATAAAATGGCAAGTCATGATACCTAGAAGGCCAGTTATTCCAAACTGGCCTTTCCTGAGTAAGGATGCAGTGGAGGTCTTGCCCAGCCAGGCTTCTGCCAGACTATTGCTTATTTTTATGCTCAGTGGCTCAAGCACTTAGTGATATGTATGTGTGGTCCATGCTTAAGATGGAAAGGGGACAGTGAAGTTGGGAGAGATGGCCTGAATTTCAAGGGGATGATTTCAAAAGGCATGCTCTCTCTGACAGTTACCCGCTGCCCGGTGCTCCCGCCTACCAGTTTCGGGGTCACATTGGTGTTCACAAGGGTCCAGAAGCCGCCGGGCACAGAGGTCCATGGCCCAGGGCCCACTGGAGTTCTGTTGAGAGAAGAGAACCACTTGGGCAGGGTTCAGCCAGTCACTGGCATCCAGCTGGCTCCCCTCCAGCAGGATGAAGCGGCTCCCTACAGGGTGACAGAGAAGCATATCTGAGGGTTCGCACATACAATACAGGGGCACAAGTCACCAGAGGGACCATACATCCTAATCTGGCATCATTGCTCCCACCCAGTCCTAGCCTACCATTAGTACCAGCACAGGAGATCAGCAGATGGAGGTTCTACAGTCACACTGACTGCTGTGAAGCCAGGGACATTAAGCCTTCCAGCCGTATCATCATCTACTCCCTCGCCTCATCCCATATTGCAGGAGTGTTCCTAAGGGATAGAGGGACAGAGTGGTTCTGTGGTAGCCATGGCATGGCTCCATCAGACCCAGCCACAAGGCATGGGCACTGAGCCAGGTAACGGGGATGCACTGTCTGTCTTCACTTGCTGTGACATAGCAGGTCCTCTAACACTGTGAGCATTCCCCCACCTGTTTCCAGCCTTGCAGTAACAAAGAGAACAGACATTAACAAGTCAATTAAGTGCTGTGGGCTTAAAGGATTCAGGGAATCTCAGAACCCAAGGTATGCCCTTATTATATTGGGGTTCCCTGCATGGAAGTAAATAATTCCTTTTGACTTCTAGGTTCATAACAAGTTAATGTAGTTAACAGTCTCTCACCTGGACAAAACAAGCCAATTTTTTTTTTTTTTTTTTTAGAGAAGAGTTTCTCTGTGTAGCCTTGGCTGTCCTGGACTCACTTTGTACACCAGGTTGACCTCGAACTCACAAAGATCTGCCTGCCTCTGCCTCCCAGAGTGCTGGGGTTACAGGCATGCACCACCACGCCCAGCTGCATGGCTGATCCTTAACCACCTCTACTGACTTGTTGAGTTTTTCTTTCCTCGACCAGTGAGGAACCATAATGTCTATCCATCTATAGTGAGTGTGCATTTCATTTCTCTACAAAGAGGGGCTTATTTATAAACAGAATGAGCATAGAGAAACGGAAATGACTCGTCCAGTTTATTAGCCTAATTTCTTAGATTATTAGCTGACAATCTGACTGTAACCCCTATCATACTCTTTTGAACATGTCCCCCCACCCACTCTAGTTATCCTTAGTTTGTTCATCTTTTCCCCAGCCCAAGAACTGCCAACTACTGAAGATGGTCACACTCTTGGCAGAATAAGCTTACCATCGGCAATCAGGTGCTCGGGGACATGTAGGGTGATTTTGACAACAAGAGGGCAGCTGACATGCGAGGAGCACACAAGGCCAATCACACAGCTGGTGATGCTGATCAGGGTCAGGGTGGTCTTATTCACAGGACTTCGGGGAGAGCCCACTGAAAGCAAGACAAAAACAAGACATGGTGGTAAAAATCCAGGCATTGACCATCTACTCAGCCTTCAGTTGGCAAATAGAACCCACAGCGGTCAGACATAATCTCTCTATGAGACCTCGGGAAGCTACATTTGGGACATCACATGACCTGACGGAGCCAGGAGGAGCCTGGCCAGTTGATAGCCCTCAAGGTCAGTAGTGGTGAGTTGGGTACAGATTCTCTGCAATTTGACTGGGTTGGGTTCACAGGAGGCCACGAAGATGGCAACTCTCCCTTGACTTCCCTAGATGAGCTCAAAACTCTTGGAGGCAAAATTGTTTAAACCCTACAGCACTGTCCTATTGCTGTTTGCAAAGCGCGTCCTAAGGCCATGCTCCTACAGTGTAAATCCAGGCTTCCAGAAGAGTTTGCCCCACTGGAAGAGACTGCACTTGTTCTATAGGTGAGCAGATGATGTTATCACACCAGATTCTTCCCCCGAGTCTGGACCACTGGAGGGAATGGCAAAGAAAGGGCTCATCTGGGAGGCTGGAGATTTTCTGCTGCTTTTGGATAAAGTGGTGGTAAGTAGAGGGATCTCTTACTTGGAGTCAGGATGCATGTGGGAGGGTAAGAAAGCAAGGCAGCAAAATGTATAGTTCTCCTGAAATGTTCTTATTTATGTTAATATTTATTATGAATAGTAATACACATCCCATTATGGAAGATGCTCTGCTAAACATTTCCACACATTATTTCCTTTTAAATACTTGCCTCTTCATTATACACCTGTGAGCCTGCACAGTGACTATCTACTTTGCAGAAGAGGGAAATATGTCTCCAAGAGATGGCGCTAATTGTGACAGCTCACACTTATGAAGTGGTCATTATGTGCCGGGTACCTGTGCTCAGGGCTGTACATGGCTCATGTCATTTAATAACAATGGGCGCAACACAAAGTAGCTGTTGTGAGAGGCACAAGAGCAGAGCCAAAGCCAAGGAGCTATAAAGGTTAGAGCTTTGGGAACTGCTGCTCTCAGCAAATGTGGGGATGAGTTTGGGACCCATGACCATCCACCTATCAGTGTGCAGAGTTTTCTGAGGGGCACTGGAGAGAGCTGTGAGGAGGAAGAGATGCAGAGGTTGCCGGTAGCTTCTTTTTTTGCAAGTTGGAGAAATACTAATCACACTAGTATCTTTAAAGCATGTGTTAATTCTGAGATTCTCTGGGGAGAAAACAATCCCACCATTTTGGGCCAAATTTGAAGCAAGCTTTATTAAATATTAAGCCTGGACCAAGAGATGGACTTTGGTCAGGTCCATTCCCTAGAATTTCCCAGCAGAGTGGCCCGGAGACCTGTGTTGTAAGGGTCTATGAAGACAAACCTATAGACCACCATACTTTCTCATGAGGCTTTGTGTTATGTATGTATGTATACATATGTGTGTGTATGTATGTATGTATGTATGTATGTATGTAACTAAGGTTCCCAGCATTCCAGACAGTAACCTGGTCCTTGGCCAAGTGGGGCTTACAGAATACTTTTGTACATCAGACATGGAGTTTGTTCCCTCACACTTAAAGATCAACCCATCTTGCCCTCACAGACAGATGTCCTGAATCTCAGCTCCCATCTAGACTACCTAGAGAGGAGACCTCCTCAAAGCACAACTTACTAGCTAACACAGAAGAATCAAGACCTCTCCCGTCACGACCAAGTACTTCCTGGATTCTGCTGATCTCTTGGCTTTCTTTCCTGAGCAACCCACAAACATGCATCCTAGACTTTGCTATAGGAAACTATTTTTTTCAGCTTTCTCACTAGACCATCCCTTCCATTCCAGTGATTTTGCACATATTATCTCCTCCTCCACAGAAGGCCATTTTGTCACCTTGTCATCCCGGTCCACACCTACTCTTCAACAACAGCTTCTTGAAAATACTTCCCTGAAACCTTCAAGAACAGATCCTCAGGCACTGTAGCCCTCAGTGCACCCCTGCTGTTACAGCTCTTATCACACAATGTCATCACTGTTTGCAGGAACTTGCCACTGCTCTCCTGTGATTGCAGTAACTTGCAACTGATATTTTTGTCCCTTTTGTCTGTTTGCATCATCAACGCACAACCCAGCATTTTCCAATGGTTTCCTATTTGTTTACAGAGGCAAGTACAATTGCAACAGCGTGGCAGGTCTGCGCTTCAGTAGCTAGCTTATTTTCCGGCCACATCCCTACCTTCCTTATATGTTTATATTTATATCCTAGCTACAACTGCCGGCTTGGCTCCCTCATTTGCTTGACAAGCGCATTGCTTCGAGTCCCTGGAGCTTTTTATGTACTACATTCCTCTACTGAAATGTTCCTACCTAAGTCTTCTTTTTCAAGATATTCTGTACATTGCTGATATTTCAGTGCTAATTCTTCTTTATTGCCTCCTATTGCTGCCATGTAGAATTAAGGGTTATTGCTTCTGAGTATTCATTTTATTTATTTATATTATTTAGTGAAGCCTTATCGTTGTGTCATGTTTTCATGTTTCTATTGCCTATCATAGAGGCTGACCCATGGGAGGCAGCTTATAAGATGTTTTTGCTGGTCTGATTGACGTATCCAGCCCAATTAAGCAGACACTTACACACATAAATTATAGGCAAAATCTTTTAGTAGGCACTTTGAAAAAATGATTACAGGAATGCTCTACCCCTAAGATACTTACAGTTTACTTAATAACAGTAAACAGTAATGACACATTACAGGGGTTTGGAATTTAAAGAAACAAATAATTTTACACTGTAAAGCAACTAATGTGTGAGTTCTGAAGGCTATTGGCTAGGTATTATTTGGAAATGCTACTGAGCTGTGTCCACACAAAGGGGAAAATGGATGCCATTCACATATCCTCCACAAGATTTCAAGGGGAGGCTGCTCAACATATTCGAGGGTGGGGCTGGGTAAAAACTATAGATCACTATTGGGAAGATGTGGCAGCAGCAATGGGGACTTCATAGCGCCTTAACCATTGCCAGAATAAATAACGGATGTGCTCTGCACATAAGCCTTATGTATGGGTTATTGATAAGTCATCCAATATGTGTGAGAACTGATGCTCAGGGAGCTGTGTCCTTACCAACGCCACACAGCACGTAAGTGCCGAAGCTCACTGGCATTCGACTGTAGAACTCCCTCAGAGGTAATAGCAACACCAGTAAAGCCATCGATGGTGACACCTACAGCAGCAGGAGCCATGTCTGAGTCCACTAAGGATGAGCCTGCTGCAGTACATACAGAGGCTGCACAGGGAGATGCGTCAGTGTGGAGAACAAATTAGCTTCTTAAACTGTGCCAGGAGAAATGAGGGGCCTGTGGGCTTAGGGCTCGAGATTCTACTGAATAAGACTTAAAGGCCAAAGAAAACTGTGTCTTCTCGACTCTGAAATAATTCCTCACTGGCTGTGCCCTTCTACCCTGGCCTAACTCAATCCCAAGGTCAGTGCAGCTGAATTGACAGTGAGTACACATATCATTCATTTACCAAACTCCACCCATTCTTTTGGTCTGAATAGCAAGACATGACTGCTGAGCCTTCCAGAAGAAATGGAGAGTCTTCTGACCAAGAAACAGCCTTTCAAACAACTTGGAAACTTGTTTGAGAGTGCCATTATCTGGGAGAGATGATTCTCACTCTCAGTGAACTCTAGGCTTTTCCTTCTTCCTGGGAGGAAGCACCAGCTGAGATCCAAGCATTCTTCCTGCTGAAGTTGGCTCCAGTCCACAGAGCCCTCTGTGGCCCCTGCTCCCCAACCTGTACCACATCAGAACTCCTGCCCCACCATCCCTACCTCGACTGCGCCTCCGGCTCCGAGAGGGGTCCGTGTAAAAGGTCAGCTGTGGGTCATTTTCTGCCTCTGTGCCAGAGTCCCCCTCAGGGTTCAAGAAGGCAGAACCAGCTGAAATAGAGAGCCAGAACAGATGTTTTCACTTTTCATCATGTAGAATCGTAGGGTGAGGCATAATTGGGAAAATCAATACAGATGAGAGTGGTTGACTGCCACTCTAGGAAAGGTAGCTGAGGGGCTAGAACTTCTTGATATCCAGGCTTGTTGGGAAGAACAGGCACTCATGAGAACCACTGATAGTGCTCTGAACTCCACAAAGACCATGGTTCCGTGAGGAAGGAGTGGCTGACTCTACTTGTCATGGAGGATTTCCAGAGGTGGGAGGGAAAGAAGGAAGAAAGGGAAATGTTCCCTTCTGGTTGATAAGAAACCAGGATTACATCAGAGCAGGAAAGACATTCTACTTCTGGGTTTTTTTTTTTTTTTTTTTTTTTTTTTTTTTTTTTTTTTTTCTGATTCCAACATATATATTCAAGCCCTCTAAATCAGAAACAAATTCTTTTATCGTTTGATGTATATACTCTCTGTTCTTTTCTAACACTGAAGCAGGCAAAGGGTTTTTAATCTCCCTTTAAAGTGAAATTGTGTCATACCTTCATTATAACCCCATCAGATAGAGAGGTGGGCAACTTTCCATATTAACAAATAAAGATCTATATGATCATTTTAAATGACTACATGGTAAGTCACTGGACATTAGGCAGCTGTGCCAGATAGTTAAGCAGTTCCCTCTTGGTGGGCATCTAAACCATTTCTCATTTTTAGCTTGTTAAAAATCTAATAAGCGGCAATTTACACACGTCTTTGCACACTTGTTCAACTGGTTCCTAGAAAAATATTTATGTCCAGGAAAGTATGTAACCAAAAGGTTTCTACTCTTAAAATTTTGGGGGCAAGCAGCACTTAACTGGCTTGCAGAAGACTGTGCCAGACATATAGATCTTTGTAGCCATGAGTCACCATGCACGTAGTCAGTTTAATGGCCCTACTTCTCACGTTCTGAAACCCATCTGCAAGATGCGGGGCTAGATATGGGTACCTCTGGCTTTGTTGTTGATCCTCTTCCTCTGGCTGCTGGAAGTGTGGGAGAGCAGAGTGGCTTGCTGGTGGTTGGCATCCACCGGGCTTGTGGCTATGATATTATCTTTATACTTGTTCATCAGGGAAAGCTTGGCATTGTCACTTCCTATATAAGGAGAAGTCAAGGCAAAGGGGAAAAAACTTAAGTGAAAAGGCAAAAAAATGAAAGGAAGTGAGAAAAAAAATCTTCCTGAGCTGAGTGGATGGTTCCGGGACTTGAAATAAGGAACATATAAAATAAGAAGCTGGTGGAAACGAAGACACTCGCCTCTGCTTTCTAGGGGCTACAAAGATACGGGAGGGGTGAAGTAAGAGGATTACAATTGAAAATCCAATTTAGCTAATGCTGTATTGATAATGGTATTGCTTGCCAGCCCTTGGCTAAACACAGAATGCAGGGATGTTCCTTCTGGCCAGTACTGAGTTTTAGCAGAAATAGAATCTGTGTGCATTCAGACAGAATGTGGCCTGTCTTTCATCACAGACTTCACTATTCCCAGCTGACTAAATGCTAGCTACTGCTCACATTTGTGGGCTCTGTCTGCTCCCTAAAGCAGTTTGGGCTCGAACCTCCAAGAACCCAATGTCCAGTCTGTGGCCTCGGTACTATGCCGAGTGTGGTGTGGAATCTGTGACGCGTGCTTCCAAATCCTCCTTCCTACTCTTAGGTTTGAAAGTTCTTGGATTTAAACTTGTATTAGGGAATGATTATTGATACAGGTCCTCTTCAAGATGCCAAATAGAATTTCCATTTCCTACTATGTGGTTTCACCTTTTGCAGCCTCACCAAAAGCCTGTGCATCTTTAGCAGCAGCGTGCAGTGTCAAGTGTGTCTTCCTCAAAGAAGGTACTGGGCAGTGCCTTGAAACATCACTGTTGAGCCGTTCCCTTTCAAGATGTACTTATTCGTAGACGGTTGAAAGCGAGAGAGGTGGGCTACCATGAAAGAACAGTTCGTCCCACTCTGCGGGGTTTTGACCCTGATCCTCTTCTGCTGAGCTACTGGCCAACGCTTTTCTATCCACAGTATCCATAGATATACCTAACATCTAATATCAGTTGCTTTGATTGCATTCCTTCATTTTCTTTGAAAAAAAAAAAATGCACCCTGTGTAGAGACCACAGAAGCAGGGGCAAGATAACGCAATTTGGAGAACCAAGGCCCACATTAAAGGAGACAGAAAAAAAAAAAAACAGAAGAAAAAAACCAACCCTCCACGTCGCTAAAGAATTAAGTTGCCTGTGCAAATATGTGACATACAAAGAAGTCAGGCCAGGTCGGTTCCCCATGCTTCCCAGAGGATTCCCAGTGTAGATGAACATGCTCTAACTCACTTCTGCTCCCAAGCTGAGGGGAAGTGGAAGAGGAAGGAGATCCAACTTCTACTCTGCTTCTTATTTTATAGACTAGAAAACCAGTACAGTTATCCAAGGAACAGGTTGGTGTTTGTTTTTTTATCTGAGAATTTCATAAATGTATACAATGTGCTTTGATCAGATGCATCCCTTGCGTCCCATTCCTTACTCCTATTGCATCCTCCCACAAACTCCCCCATCCCAACTTTATGGCCTCTTAATAGAGTTTTTTATATCTTTTTGGTGCTGCCTGTATGTATGTGGATGTAGTGCTGTCCACTAGGGCCCAGGTAACTTACTGGGGTTCACACTCATAAAGACAACTGGCTCTTCTTCTCCCAGGAGCCATTAACTGCTAATAGTTCCTCAGTTAGGGGTGGAATCCATGAAATGGGTTATATTTGCCTACCTGGGGAAAGGCATTGGTACATCTTGTTATTTAATATATAATATATAATAAATAAATATATAATAAAGGGGTAGCCCACAGCTACTCCTACCTACTTTAGCTCTCTGCCCAAGGACTAAACAGGCTTTATTTCTTCTCCCATTCCTACCTGGTGTGAGGTCCATGCCAGACTTCTCATTGCAGCCCTGTAGGGAGTCCAAAGTGCGTGTGACCTGACTGGCAAAATCCTCCCCTCCATTCATGCACTCCCTCTGCAGGTGGTGACGCAGGTCTGTGATGTCATACTCATAGCCATCCAGGATGGGTGTCTCCCGGATGCTCAGGGTGCCGCTGGAGTTGTGTCCCTGCACACGGGCATTGCGCAAGCTTTCCCGCCCATGGCCTCCAATCAGCACAGATGGAATGTAGTGGATCTCATTGGCTGCCTCTGCACTGGCACTCTTCTGGGGCTGGGGAACCCGGCGACGTTTGCACCAGCGCCTGCGAGTGTACAGGATCATCACCAGGCACAGAATGGAGAGGAGCAGGGCAATCATGCCACCCTGGAAAGACAGGACATAGGGTATTTGCACAAAGAAAGACGAGCTCTCCCTGCAGTGTCACTGCTCCATCTACTAAGTCCACTCATCATTCATTCATTAATTCATGCAATCAGATGTACTGAGCATGCATAGTGAACGTTACGCAGCAATCAAGGAATACTCTGCTGGCACTTGTGTTTAACGAGGGGAAAAAAATGAATCGGCGTGACTAGTGCATCATTTCCAAGACTCCAGTTGCTCCTGGCTTAGCAAATATTTGAGAGAGAGGGTGGGGAGGATTGAGATTTTGGGGGCTTTTGGTTGTAGAAGTCTGAAAGAGGGCTTGTTTCTTAAATCAAACGTGCTGCACATAAGGCTGATTTGGGGCTTTCTTTTTAAGGGCCGGCATGGGGTGGCATCGAGTTTCATCTCATTTCTAAACAACCAATCTTAGATGGATCCTAGCACTGGATCCACAAATCGATACATCCTATCGGTTCTGAAACTCAGACTTCTTGTCTGTACAATGAAGAACTTAGCTGCTCATGGTGGTCACTAAGTATTAGGTTAAGTGATGATGTAACGGGAGCAGCAGAACACATGGCACAACATCAAGGCTCTGCTCAGCGTGACCCTGTCTCCATCGGATTAACCAGCCCAGCAGGGGAAACCATCAATACATCTGCAGGCATCAGAGTTGAGAACCAGCTCGGTGAAGAAACCCCACTGTTTGTGCATACCTTGGGTGGTGGGGACCCCTTGGGTGGTGGGGACACAGTTTGGTTTTGCTTCCATGGAGGAAAGGCCTGATAGTATATCCTAGAGTAGTCAGGCTGGTGAAGGCGGTTCCTGATGAACCTTCAGGAACCCAGGGGCCACCATTTCGGTGACCAATTCTTACAAGTCGGGACAGCACCAGCTGTCTGCTGGAGACAAGGCACATTTGCTCAGTGAGCTGAACAATTGGATCTGCCAAGCCCAAGCTAGGGTTTGGAGAGGTGAAGAAAGAAAGATGCTCCCGTGCTCTGTCCTCTACAGCACTTCACTGGCATAAACCTTCTGGTATGCAGTCAAGCGCACCCCTGTGTTTTGGTTAATATCCCTTCAAATCTATTTCATTAGGTTTGCCTCCTGACTTTGGCTGCAGCCACTGTCAACCTACTGTATATTATAGAGCTAAAAGGTCCTTATCATTTCCCATGGGGCCCAACCATGTGAAGATGGATCAAGAACACTCCCCCCCAGCAAATTAAATGGTCTGGTTTCTCCCCCCCCGCCCAGTTTCATAATGATTATGTTCTAGATTTATAAATATGGTCTTCAAGTAAATCTCCCTCTGTATCCTCCATTTACCACCATCTCTGCAGGAAAAGGACATATGTACTCACAATGTACAAACAAGCACACACACATACATACAAGGCTATATGAGGAGGTAGAGAAATACATGGTAAGTCAGCTGCTAAGTGACATACTAAGCCAGGATTGTTTTCTGGGAACATAAATGTCTGCTTTTCGAATCTTTCTTACTTTATTTTGAGGGTGCATTCTTCTGATGCAATCTCTTGGGAAAATGTAGAGAGAGGAAACACATTCTGGTTGCACAGAGTAGAAATGTAAAACCAAGTATTCTAGGTCCTCTTTAAGTGCTGCCTCCTCTGCAGTCCATGCTGGGGATGCTTAGACACACAGAACAGAGCCCCGTCAAGAGGACACTGCACTCGACTGTATAGAACCATGATCTGAGCTAATCCACTGACAGTAAGCATCTGTGTTATGACCTAGTAGTTTTTAGCAGAGCCATCAATCATCTTCATGGCAGAGTCAGATGGGCTATCCTTTCTCTCACCCCAAACTAAAGCTGCAACAATAGGTAATTAAGCCACACAGAAGGAATAACTTCCTGACTGAGAGAAGTTGTCAGACATTGAATTAGGCCACTGAAAGCCAGAGGTAATTTTATTCCCTAAAGAGCTGTAAGAACAGCATAAACATCAATCCCCAAGGAACGGCTTAAGCACCATCTTTCTAGCTCATGCAGGGTTCCTTAGGAGGCCCTCCATCCTTCCTTACTAATTCTGCATACAGATGGTCACAACAGGGTTACAGTAAAATCCAGCCCATAAATCCATCGCCCATATCACTCAATGATAAAACAATAGCAACTGCTCATTAATGGGTTCTTACTATGTGTCAGACAGTTTTAACTCTAAGAAGCAGTTTACCCACTGTTGTTTGGGGTGAAAATGAGGCATGGAGGTTAAATAATTTGTCCAGTCACACAATGTGTAATTAGAAGGTCTAAAATGGAGCCCTAGTGACTAATTTCAGAGCCTATATTCTCTGTATGGGGGGGAGGGTGTATGGGGTACATGCATGTGCACAGGCCACAAGTCAACGTTGGGTGTGTTCCTTTACTGATAGTCACCTTACTTTTGAGACTGTTGCTGGACCTGAATCTCGTGTTTCAGCTAGACTGTGTGGTCAGCTAACTCCCAGGATCCTCCTGTCTCTGTCCTGCCCTATGCTGCATTCAGTTATAGAATCTCACTACAGTGAACCACAGCACTTGAATTGTATGCGGGTGCTGGTCATGAACTCAGGTGCTTAAGCTTGTGCGATAAGCACTTTATCTACTGAGGCATCTCCCTGGAGTACACGCTGCCAGACTACAGCCCCACAGCCTCTCGGCCTCCACCATGAGCTTTGCCCATAGAGACGTAAGCTCTCTCTGGCTCTTCACAAATCCAAAGGGCAGAACAGGAACATGGTGGTGCCTGTACCTAGATCCATCCTCACTTTTTACAAATTAAACAAAAGGAAACCAGCCAAAAGCCACATCTAGCTGACCAGAGGTCAGAGCATTGTCACAAGCAAGAGACTGTTTGCCAAGCAGCTACTAGGAATCCACACTCGAGGTTATTTGCTTGGAACACAAACAAACAACCACCCTACAGTTCTCTCACATTTTCTTTTCTCTATGTTTAAATAAACTATGATTAGCATGTCCCCCTACATGCTAGCAAGATGCTATTAGGTCCTCAGATGTAGCTACATTTTAACAAAGAAATGTATGCTCTCTAGCGACCCACTGAAAATCTCCAGATGGGACCCGCCCTTTCCTATGATGGGCAGCCTGAGGCTCAGAGAAGTTAAGACATTGGTGGAGCTGAGTGGGTGACTCCCAGATCCTCTTGCTGCTCTTTTCACGAGGCCATTTTTGTTAGGTTCCCATACAATTAACTTCATATAACAGAGTCCAGATATTCAAGCAAAGATGTCTTATGTTTGTTTCTCTATATATACCTATATATAACATATAACCTATAGAAAGCTGGAAGTCAAGGTTTTATTTGGCTAAACCTGTGTATTTAGTATTTCTCGTGTTGCTTCAGTAGACTGTTTCTTCTGCTGAGAGGCAGTGACTTTTGATGACCTGAGCTCTCTAGTAATTGGTGACCAGTAATAAGCTCCAGTCAGCAGGGGCAATCCGCCTCAGGCATAGGGGACTGGATTCTCAGGGCTCAAGTTCTTCTGTAGTTTCTCTGCTCCCATAACACAAATTGGTGACAAGTGGCTCAACACATTGCTGTGACCTGCTAATTAATTGTGGATTATTATGTAAACAAAAATATGTAAGATGCAATGTTATACAATATTTATATGTTACCTAATAATGAAATTTTGTGATAACAACAATAAACTCTCTGTGTTTAAGTTCCTCTGAAGTACTGACATGCTCTATTCAATGTTCAGATGTCAAGTAGAAGTATAAAGCTGCTTCATGATAAAAAAAAAAAGACCCATTTTTATATTTGAATAGGGTATGTGTCTAGAAAGCTAAACAAATTATCTTTGTACAATGAGAACTCAGAAGTCCACTCTCATATCAAGCTTCTGTTATATTCTCATACAAACCCAGTTCATTGGAATATCTCCTAACTTCATAGAAAAGTTAACAAATGAACACAAATGTCTTAGGATATTTCTTTTGCAGATTCTAAACAAGGTGGCATATGAAAATGGCCCAAACCTTAGGTCAAGGACACCTGGGACTTCCTGTTAACCAAATGAGGAGAAATGACAAGATGAAGGTATTATCTTATCTGCAAATAAAAGTTTATTGGGAGATCAATCTCCTTCTGGCATCTGCATGCAGATGGACTTCTGTCTCCAGGCAGGCAGGGGAAGCATAGAATTGCCGGCAAGGCTTGGGTGGCTCTGGGTTTCTGGGCTCCCCCACTTTGCTCAGAGTGTATTTGTGTTAGCCTCAGATTTTATGGCATTGAAAATGAAAAACAAAACATTAAGGTGGATCTATATTTCAGGTGATAAGCAATAAGTTGTAGACTTTGAACATTTAAAATAAGTAAAGACTGACTTCACAGTACAGCACTATTTTGCTCTGTGTTCACCTTTGCATGGGTTTTCTGACTATTTTATTGATTTGTTTCAAAACTGTTAGCATTTCATAAGTACAATTGTACTGAAAGTATATGAGGACACCACATCTATTCCCAAATATCTTGCAAAAAAGTGGCATTTTAAAACACATTTTTCTTTTAAAAAATCAATAAATCATTTCTACTGGCTTTAATAGAGATCAAATAAATGAGAACAACCTTTATTTTATTATGAAATTGACATTTATGCTACTCACTTGAGAGAGAGTAACATAAAGTTTGTCAGATAATTTGTATATTTTATAATTTTTAATGTAACAGTGTTTTTTCTATAATATTGGTGGTAATAACCGAGGGTCAGTAAATATTTGTTCAGATTTTTGTGTGTGTGTGTGTGTGTGTTCATCCTAACCCCCTGTTTCATCCACAAGGCCCTCTGCGTCCTCACTCTCAGTCCTGGGTCATGCCTCCCACTTTAGCTGACTCATCAAAGTTAGTTCAGCATCCTTGCTTCCATGGACTCCTCTCAAGCCACGGTGCACTGGTCATAGAACCTTCTACACAAATCCTAAGTACCTGTGCCTTTCAATGGCTTTTCCATCTCTTCTGACATACTCTAGGCTTAATGAAAGTCAGAGTCATGTCTAACATATCTTTTACAGCTCTGGAGTTGATTTTAGTGCCTGGCATAAAGAAGAAAGTCAATACCTGTTTGTAGGATGAAGGAAAGAATGGAAGAAAAGAGTGGAAGAAGAAGACAGGGCTCATAAACACTGAACACATTGTATTATAGACATCTCTCTATGCCTCCAAGCTAAGCTGATACGAGCCCACTACATATGAGACTAATGTGTCTGTTACTGAGCTATTCAATGAGATCTGCACTAGGAATGTGTTTCTAGTGGGTTCTGTTATCACTGTTACAGAAATAATACAACTAAGGCTCCTAACCTAATGGAGTTTACATCCTAGTCAGGGAACAAAATAAAGCTAACAAAAATAAATGCAAGCCTAAAAGACAGTCAGGCTGATTACCAGTGCTAAAAGCAGCTAGTGCTTTTTTGAACAAAAGGAACAGCAATAGGTAAATATTTGTTGTACAAGAAATGAGGCTCTGAGTAACCTGGGAGCTAGTGAAACCCTTCCTTGATCACATGATCAATGAATCATAGAATAAAAGAGTCTGGGTCTATTAAATGTCACAGAAGTTTGGAGCATCACCTGGGCTGTGTGAGCCATTGGCAAGAAAGTGGAAAAGCTGAGATTCTGTTTCTAGTGACCATCTGTCTAGAGACTGTGGCCAATCAATCAGCCAGCATGGCAAAGCCCAGCAGAGGAGTAACAGTAGAGTGAATCTGAGACATAATTAATTATCCCTAAGACAACTGGACATGTGGAATTCAAAATCACATCCCTAAGGGAATTAAATAGTGGTGAGAAAAATATGAATTAAGTAGGCACATTTGGTCTCCTGTTTTTCCTTAAGAAAGCCTGAAGAGCAGGGACAAGACTTATATGACACCAATAACTAACATCTGCCTTTGACTTTTCCAGGAACCAGAGAAAAAGAAGACTCAAGAAAGCCATGGGAGCATCTATATTCTAATCTAGAACTAGGTCTCCCTGGATGAAGAATGAATGACATGGATGGCAGATAGGAAGATGATGAATACATAGACAAGTTAGTTATACGATAGACAAATAAATGTTACATAGATGGATATATAGAAGATAGATAGATAGATAGATAGATAGATAGATAGATAGATAGATAGATAGACAGACAGCTTCAAATCCTTTCTGACCTTGTGATTTGTAAGTCTTGTAGGACCCTAGCCTAAGTCACTAGTATGAAGATCTCTGTGGTGATTAAACTAATTTGTTAACTTGATTGCATTTAAAATCACCATGGAAGCATACCTGAGTGTGTCTATGAAGGTGTTTACAGAAAGGTTTAACTGGAGAAGAAACCCCAAATCTGACAGTAACTGGCACCATCCCATGGTCTGAGGATGTAAGCACGCACTAGCACTGACAATCCCTAATCCCCCTACTTCCTGTTTGTGTGTACCCTCTGCTTCAAGCTTCTCCTACCATGGCTTCTTCATCTTACCAGACTGTACTTCTTGAGATGTAAGCCAAAGTTAAGCCTTCTTCCCTCAAGTTGCTTCTTATCAGGTCCCAGCAACAAGAAAAGAAATGAATGTAGTTCCAAATAAAAGAATGACTCTGTCCAACTGTGCAGCTCTCTGAGAACTTCACAGCCACGTTGAACTTAATACAGACCTTCTTCTACAACATAAGGTGACTGAGGAAAATGCAGCAATTCATGCTATCAATTGTTGATTATTGTCCATGACAAGCAGAAAATAATGCTAAGCTAGTAGGGTATTAGTTGTCACGTCTACCTGCCTATTAAAGCAAAACCACAGACCAAGGACATAATGGAGTTGATTCAGAAGCAACCATCAACTCCATTTAGCCCTGATAACAAGACACCTCCCTTCCCAAAGGTACAGGCAGATCTTTGAAGTCAAAGACTGCAATCAAGACATGGTAGCATATTCTTAACCTTGAGAATCCCTTTTCTTCCAGAAGAAGCCACCCAAACTAGGAAGAAAATCCCTTGGTTATCTTCTCTGACAGATTTTCTCTTCTGTGGTGACTGGTGAATACAAATCCATTATCCCTTGCCTATTTCCTTCCCAAGTGGAAGACAAGTTGAACGCTTTAAACATATTAAGTAGCAAGTTCTATTTATACGTTACTACGAACATCCCCTTCTCTTGGGGGATTTCTGGAGCTTTTAATCTTGTGGAAATGCTTTCCAGTTGCCATGGACCACCATATCAATTAAGAGGCCACAATATGTGCACTGAGTCTTCAGACATGAATTGTACATATGGCTAGCCTTTCAAGGGAGTATGCTTTCCTTGAGACCTCCAGATTCCCCTTCTCACTCTCCTAGTTCCAAGTAGCCAGTGCTTAGAGAAGAAATGGGATGTTCCTATGATCCTGCCTCATTAAAATGTTATCTGCCTCGTCAAGAGAGAGAACAACAACCTCCAATAAACAAAAGACCAACTCTGGCATGAAGAACCTTCTAGGTAGGCAGGGTGATCCTTAGCCCTACCCCCACCCATCTAGTGAGATCATGAGCAGACTGTTCTCTAAGGCATCTCAACATTATAGTTTCTTATTTATTTACCTCATCTCACTTTTTCTAGGTCTGAGAGCTTCAAAACGCTTAGCTATTATCACTGTCTTTCCTCTCGAATCTGGAAGGTTTGTCTTTAACTCTTCTATGAGACTCAGGAGTTTCATCTAATGAGAGCCCGGAGCCAACAGGGATTGTGGCTGGAGGCAAGCTTGCTGGAGTCAGCCTGGGCTATTTCGAGTTATCCTCCTTCGAATTCTTTTTTTAGAGATGCTTTTTATGGTTCTTGAGATATTTTTTTTTTATTTCTTGATTCAGACCCCTGACTTTGCTGTCCCACTTCAACACAAGGGAATACATTTCTTCTTAAACTGTGCCCTGATCCTTAGTGGCCCCAGTTACCTGTATTTGACTTAATGAGAATGCTAAGGCCGAGTGGTGCTGAGTGGAACAAAATGATAGAAGAGAAGTTGACCATGGCTGTATTTTTAGATCCAAGGCCACCTCAGTGGAGTCTTTCATTCCAATGAATGGCTTAGATCGCTAGAAGGGCAGTGAGGAATCAGGCAGAGCTGATGTGAGGTCCTTACTTCCCTCTGGATGTAAACTCAACAGCTTTATGAGAAATGATGCAATTGAGGCAGACATTATGGATGTGATCCCTAATCAGTGTCAGATATTAAAAGGACAGATCCTCATGGAACCTATTTGTGTAGCTGTGTGTGTACACCCATGCATAAATGTGCATATTATGCATGACAGCCAAGCTGGCAGATTAAAGGATCCACATAGAAGCAAAAGCAGTCCAGGTCGCTGTTTCAGCAACCCATGGGCAGAACAGCATGAGACAGGCTTTCTCCCTGGGCTACGAGCACCAGCCCTTCAAAACTTCACTAGCCAAGCATGAAGCCGATAAATACACATCTCCAGCTGGCTAATGCCCAATGCCTATTCTTGGCTATGCTCCTTTTCTCTTCCCTCCTTGTTTCCATGCAGTGGGTGATCTTGATGAAATAAAATTGTGATAATAATCTGCTCCATTAGGACCAGACATTAAGGGGATTATTGAACAAGTAACAGAAGAGGCGGTGGGTATTTTTGCTAATGACCATTAGAATTTTTAATCAGATGGAATTATTTGAGATTTTCTTTTATCTCTTCAAATGTGAGGCATCCCAGTCCTAGGGGAGAAAAGGAACTCTTAAAGAGTTGATGGCTTTTGTGGGCAACAGCTGGAACTGAGAAAAATAATCAGTTACTTTAAAACCCAGTCATTGTGGCAGACCATATGCAAAGCATGCCTGGAGATCATAGTGACTTTAGATGAAAATGGCCTGTGACCCCATAAGCTGAGAACAGAAGTTAAGATTTTCCTTAATTGACTGACTCTGACATGAACTCTGGTGCCTCATATTTGACCATCTGCCCTTGGTGGGGAGGCCTGATGGCACTCAAAGAAAGAATAAGCAGACTACCAAGATGAGACTTGATAGTCTATGACCATATAATGGAGGAGGAGGAGGTCTCCCTCAGTCTTAGACCTAGGGGAGGAGAATAGGGTGAAAGTGGGAAGGAGAGAGGAACAGGAGGATACAAGTGATGGGATAACAATTGAGTTGTAATCTGAATAAATTTTAAAAAGTAAAATTAAAAAAAGGTTTCCCTTAATTTGGTCCATAATCTTGAGTGACATAATATAAGCATCAAAGTTATAACATCAAAGATCTGTTTTATTCCAAGATGAAAAACCAGAGGAACCCTTGAAAGCTGTGCTTCTCACAGAAGCTAGACAAGGTCTGGGTGGAAAGGCCATTTAGGTGAAGTATTACCTTTGTCATATTCATGACCCAAGTGTAGGGTATAACTTGATCATCATGGATGCTATGAGGCCAGTTTTTATTGATTCTATTCAGGTAACCAGATATTCTTGCTCTTATTATTCTCCTATTAAAGATTCTTCAATGACAATAGAAGAATGGCAAATCTATATAGCTGATAGTTTGTCTGAAGACAATCTCAAGGACAAACCACTTCTCATAAGTCTCAGCTTTTTGTCACAGCTCCACTGTTATGCTTCATTCTGCTTTGAGGTTCTGTCTTGTTTGGTCATTAGGTGAACATACTGTCATCTTTCCATACTTTTGGTATTATGGAGATGAGAAACTAATAGTAATGATGGTGTTTGTTCAATTCTTACCATGTGTCAGACACAATGCCTAATTAAACTCATTACTTCATTGAATGTGACCAATAACTATAACTAGAAATTAATGCTTTTTATTTTAAATAAGGAAATAGAAGATCAAAAGAGTTCAGTAATTCTACAGCTTTATCTGGAGGTCCAAAGTCAAGTCAATACATAACTACTGACCTTATTAATACAGCCATAGGACATTGTAAAAGAAGAAAGGCCTACAATGATGACCAGGGTTCTTGTCATACAAATCTCTCATTATCCTCTCTAAATTAAACCCTGGACTATCTTGCCTTGACATCTACTCTTTGGAACTGGGCAAGCAAGGATCTCTATGTGCCTATACTTGGTATTATCAATATTGCCTGAAGCAAATGTCTCCATGACCTTTAGTGAAGCTCGATCATCAGTCTACCTAAATACAGAACCCAGGGAAATAACTCAATTGTTGCAAAGAGGGTCAATTTACATAGATAGAGGAACTTGATATTAATAGTTCTGGGATAGATGTTTTCAAAAGTATAAGCAGTGGGCTGGGAAGATAGCTCAGTCAGAAAAGTGCTTGCTTCCTAAGCGTGAGGACCTGAGTTCTGAGGTCCACAAACTGCAAACAAACAAACAAACAAAAAACCCCAAAAACCCAAACCCAAAACCAATAACAAAACAATGGATTTAGTGGGAATTACCAACAATTCCAGCTATGGCAAAGATGGCTAGAGGAGATAGCTGGTTGCATGGAAACCTGTATTCTAGACAGGTGGATCCCTGGACCCCCACATGTCTGACAGGTAGGTCCCAGGAAAGCCATATGCCAGCCATCCTGGTGCCATGGAGGAGTTGCAGGCCAGGGAGACTTGTAACCCCAAACAAAAGATCCAAATACTTAAGAATCAGCACCCAAGAATGTCTTCTCATCTCAGCATCCATGCTACGCACATCCATGCTCACATCTACACATGAAACACACACACACACACACACACAGAGAGAGAGAGAGAGAGAGAGAGAGAGACAGAGAGAGAGAGAGAAACAGAGAGAGAGAGACAGAGACAGAGACAGAAAGAAATATAGGCACACAGACTTGAATCTTTTTATTGTCCATAAATTCTTATTCTACAATTAGAGACCCATGTGAAACAGTATACAGTTGGACAGCATTACAGCACACAACAGAGATGTTACTGTCAGAAGATAAAAAAACAGAACTGCCCACATCACATTTTGCATCACAATCTGGTCTAGTTTGATTTTATTTGCTATGATAAACACCTTGACCAAAAGCACCTGGTTGGAGAAGAAGGTTGGTTGGTAGGTCCTTCCAGACCACAGTCCATCCTGGAAGTCAGGCAAAGAGCTCTGGGGAACTGAAGCAGAAACCATAAAGAAATGCTGCTTCCTGGCTTGTTCTGTGGTTTGAGCTTCCTCAGCATTTTTATATGGACCAGGACCACCTGCTTGAGAAATAGTCCCTTCCACAGTTGGCTAGGTCTTTCCATTCTAATCAATAGTCATGATGATTTCTCTCAGACAGGGCTCAGGCCAGTCTGATCTGGGCAATTCCTCAATATAAATTCTTTCTTCAGGGGTAACTAGGGGTTGTAACTACATTACAATAAAAACTAACCAGCACAGACCCGAAGGATAGTATAGACCATTAAATGCTGGTCGTGAGGTGCCTTCAGCTGCTAAGCTACCAGACCCACAACAGTCAAACATTTAAAGACAAGCCCTGAGTTCTTACCTAAACCCTACAGAGAACAAGGAATTTTCAGTCACATCCTTTTCAATGCTCCAGCTGTAGCTCCGTCCTGGCCTCCAAGAAAGATGCCCAATAGGGCTAACGACTGTAGCATAAGGAAGGAGACAGGGCAGTTAGGGTTTAGGGGAGATGCGGATACCCAAGCACAGACAGAGCATTGTGTGCCAAGAGCCCTTCCAAGGCCCCGTCCCTTGCCAAAGGCCCTATGCATGAGAGGAGGAGGACAGAGGTAAGGCGGGCAGGCAGAGCTGCCTCTCCAGGGCCATGCACTAACTGGCATGCTTCTCCTTTCTCCCTTTAAAGAACGCGTTGTGTTCCCTTTGGCTCCGGAGCTAATCAAGCACAAATTCGGAGAAGAGGCCTGGTTTGTGAAGGCAGTCTGAGCAAGAGCCTGACATCCTCATTAGGGCAGGCTTCGTTAAACCACCAGCTCCAACATCAGCAGTATACCGTCCTCAGCTAATTACATTTTTTTTTTTTTTTTTTTTTTTTGCTGGCAAAGCCATTAACCAAGTTTTCAAATCCTTCCCATCGTTAAGGTGAAAACAACAACAACTAAATCCCCAACTGCCCTACCAGGCCTCCTCCTTTCCTGGTGTACCACCCACCCTTGCCACATGCTGCCAGCTTTGTTCTTCTGGTTTTCAGGCTTCCTCTCTTATACTTGTTTTTTTTGGGGGGGGGCGGGGCAAGGTGTAGGAGTCTGGTGGAATAGTGATGGTGTGAGGTAGAGAGCTTGACCCAGAAGCTTTTGTTTTGTTCTTTCACAGCTGATCGTGCCTCTCTTTGTTCCCAGTCAGATGCCAGCTACATACTCCAGGACCTTGGGCACAAGCCCGATGCTTACCAGCTTAAGACGGGCCAGGGCAAAAGGAAGCTTGAAGCTGAGCCCTGGCTTGCCCCACTCCCCACTCATGGGAGACAACAAAAGGCTCAACTGCGCTATTGTTTGTTGGATTTTAATTTACTGATCAGTGGCTCAATCATGCAGAGCAAATCTGTGGGTCAGCCTGATCCAGCCAAGGATGATCACATGACAGAAGAACAGCAGAGACTCCTGCTTCCTAGGCAACTGGTGAGGCTGACCTCATCTGCCAAGCCAATGTCTCATCCTGTGTCTGGGGCAGGCGACCCTGGACTCACCATTCCCAGCCACGGGGTAGTGCCATTGTGAATTAATTCTAATTTAGATCACAGTGTTCATGAACTTTCAGTTTTCCACATTTTTAAGGTTGTGGCTTATTCTTTTTTATTATTCTTAACACCTTATTCTCTCTCTCTCTCTCTCTCTCTCTCTCTCTCTCTCTCTCTCTCTCTGTCTCTCTCTGTCTCTCTGTCTCTCTCTCTGTCTCTCTGTCTCTGTCTCTCTCTCTCTCTCTCCTTGCATGTGTGCGTGTGAGAGGTACAAGATAACAGAGCAGTTATTTACGCCCATCTCTGAGCCTTTACTCTTCTTCTGCCCTGACATTTCCAAGCATGATTTTGTGCCCAAATCCATCCCTCCTATTTGCCTAAGTTCACCCCACTCTTAAACCCCAGCACACATTCTCCTTCTGGTATTTTCCAACTCCTAAAATATACGCTGGTATCAATTAAACATGAATCCATACTTTTGGGTTCCTCACATCATAGTGCTGACTAGACTGGCATGCAGGAACCACATTTTAAGTATAGATACCTTCTAGAACCCTTGTGTTAGAAGAGTGTCTAGCCCACAGCAGCCCCCTGGTGAGTACAACTCTTCAGCTAGCTGATACCCACTGTCTCAGTGAGGTAGCATCACTCTCACACCGTTTGTCACCTGTCTTTGTATCTAGTAGCTGGTTGGCCTTGGGCTGGCTCATTGGGTCACAAACTTAGCTACACAGCCTCCTGGGAGGAAGCCGGCTGGAGTAGGCTGAGAGTTTTCTCACCTCCAAGATGTTCAAATAGCAGGTGCATTGTATGGATTCACAGTTCAGTTCAGAAAGAGGGCTGTGTTTTCAGAGAGCCAGATATCTTTCTCCAGCCTCACTCTGGCATATGTATTTTGGTGCTGTTAGCAAGCAGTTCTGAGATGGCTGAGGGCTCAGCTCAGTGGACACGGTTTTTTTCCTGGTAAAATTAATTAACTTGTATTTAGATCTTACTGTTCCTGCCCCAGTCTGTGGGGCACCGCATGAATAGTCTCATCACCAGAGAGGGCAAAGAAATTTGTCACCAATTTTTTTTAACATCTATTTAGCACTTAATTATCCATGGCAACCTGGATCACATGTTTTGTAAAAGGGACGGTGTGTTTTTTTAAAGGACCCTTTGCTTAGAACCTAAATCTCTAATTCTCATTTTTTAAAAAATCTGTACATTGTGTGTACTTATTTCTGTTAAATCACTTACACTCATGTTTCTGTTTCTACAGTGACTGGAGAGAGGACAGAAAAACTCTTGATAACTCCATTCTGGACTTGGAGGCGGGGCAATCTGGCCTGTAGGAGGACCAGATGTTGCCAGGACCAGCAGTTTTCTCTGCCACCACACCACGACATATAAGGGTCACAAGCTAGGGAGACCTCACAGCCATACTGAAGGCTCCACTCACCCCACAGCAGCTATAACACTGTATTTTTTTCCTCTTAATCAAGAAAGTACATTGGAAGGATACAGAGGGTCCTAGAAATCTACAAGTAGAACAATATGATAGGCAGATTTGGGCCCAGGGGTCCCGCTCAAACTAAGGCACCAGCCAAGGACAATACAGGAGGTAAACTTTAAACCCCTTCCCAGATCTAGCCAATGGTCAGAATATTCTCCACAGTTGAGTGGAGAGTGTGATATGACTTTCTCACGTACTATGGTGCCTCACATTTGACCATGTCCCCTGGAGGGGGAGACCTGGTGGCACTCAGAGGAAGGACAGCAGGTAGCCAAGAAGAGACTTGATACCCTATGAGAATATATAGGGGGAGGTAACCCCCTCAGGAACAGTCATAGGGGAGGGGAATAATGGAAAAATAGGGGGGGGGGAGGAATGGGAGAATACAAGGGATGGGATAAACATTGAGATGTAACAAGAATAAATTAATAAAAAAAAAAAAAAAAAAAAAAAAAAAGAAAGCACATTGGAATGTGAATTGCGTGGGAACTACCTTATTATAGGTCATTTATAACCCAGACTCCACTCTAATGGGAACAGGAAGCCAGTCGTGAATTTCAGCACTTTACTTGTTGTTAGGTTCAAATGTACTTCCCACATCTGAACAATTGATGGGGACATAGCAGGTATCATGACATTATGGCTGCAAACTGCAGAAGTGTGAAAAAGCCACCAAGGACAAGAAAACAAGGAACAGCTGGCATTGCCGCCAAAAGGCTGGGTAAGAAACTCCCCAGACTTCCAGAACCTGGGGGGAGCTTCTTTAATGCATAACACCACCATGTGGCCTCAGCCCCAGGACTTATTCTATGCCTCCTGACATTCAGAACTGGAGTTTTCACTCTAAAAATCTTTCAGTCATTTTTTTCTCACTATCAACTAAAATATGTATATGAACCTATTATATGTAACAAATTATTAATATAATCAATTATGATGATAATGACATGCTTATTTATGTATGAGATACATTATATATGCAATATGGAAGAGATATAGTCTCATGGCCACCCACTTCTGCTGTGAGTAACAGTCTTCACTTAAGGTTCTAGTCCCACAAATGTAGAGAGGAAAGGAAGCCAAGACCACCAGAAAGGAAGAGGCAGGGACAAAAGCATCCATAGGAAGGTCCCTGGCTGCTTACCAGCCCCCAGTCATCCAGCCATTGTGCATCTCTGAATTTTAGCTCTGTGGTCAGACCTGTTCAGCCTTTCTCGCAGGGCTGTGTTCTTTACCAGAGTCCTTTAAGGTCTCTTACCAGATGGTCAGCTGCTGACTTGGGATACGGAAGTGCTTACTGCCTCCCAGTGAGGCATGCCCTTCCACGGGAGGCACCCTTATACATTAAGAAGGACCACGGGGAAATGTCCATCATGACTCAACATAGCACAGAGGGAAGCAGAGTTGGAGCCAGTTTCCTAGAGGAAATCAAGAGGTGAAGATGGAATTTTCAAGAATTAGAAGAGGTGATGCCACACAAAGACAAAATCATTGTGAGCCACAGGGCCGTCACTGCTTAAAACATGGAAGTATTGAACAGTGAGGAGGTCCAGGAAGCATAGTTGAGGTGCTCAGGGTGGCTAGGACAAAGAGTAAATATGTGTATGAAGGCTGAAGGTCAGGTTGTGACAGGTTCGACACCTTGAGCTTTAGTGTTCTGGCTGGAGGGGACTCCTCAAGGCGCTTTGCCCTGGAGAGAATATAGTTTGAACTCAGTTTCATAAGCATGATGGTGATGAGAGGGGCTGATGATTGCAGTGAGGCGGGGGGAGGGTTGCTCCATCCACATTACTTCCTGCTGGGAAAGTTGGAAGTTCATCTAGGGAGACACTTGAGAGGAGAAGAGTCGACACCACCGACACCGTGTGATGAGAAGCTCAGCAAGTTCTGTCACCTGCCAAGAGGCTCCTCTGTGCTATGGGGAGAGAGATCACCTTCACCAAGTCTCTCCCAAAGACAGTGGGAAAGAGCACCTCCCTCCCAGATGGAACATCTTCTATTCCACCTAACCCATAGCCACACAACCCCCACCCCCCCACTTCCCCACAGTCTATTGCTTCATGTTAATGAATGGAGGGAAAAAAGAGAAGATCTAGTAGCTTCAGGGAATGACAGTTTCTGCATAGATTGCTTTCAAGTATGTCAACCAGGGACCTCTGTGTCCCAGACATCCTTCACTTTCACACACCAGAATGTGATAGCCCAAGGCTACCTGCAAGGTCGTCTAACCTGGGATGCCCAAGGAAGAGGACAGGGCCTGCCTGTGTGTTCCTAGAACGTGGCACACCAACGTCTGATAGAAGGGCGAACCATTTAAATTTCATCATCAGTGTTATGAAAAATGATTTTTAACCTGCAATGAGATAATTAAGTAGACTTTCGAACCTGAGCTTTTATTGGTATTTTCATCTCAAATAAAGAATGAAATAAGCTTAAGCTGGACTCATCAGTCAATTTACATTAAAAATGCTTGACAAATGCTAATGCAGAGTAAATTAAAATATGGCATTAAAAAAACAGAGTTTTCAGAATGTTTATTTCAGCCAAAATCCATATTTTGAGATGAAAAGTCACAAGGGCCTACCTGAGGTTTCAGGGGGCTTTGATTAAAAAGGGGACGTTAGCCTCTGACTTAGATTTCAGTGGCCTTATCTTAACCCCCAAGCTGTGAGTCTCACTGGCTTATTTCTCCTCATCACTGACATGATTCATAAGGTCCAATACAGGTTATTCTAGAAGAGCTGGGTTTCTACTCATGCAGCCCTGCTATAGAAGTTCCCAGCACAGCCCCATTTGGCATGGAATGATGCTGTCCTGTCCCCGTCCTTGGGGGAGTGCGAGAAGAAAGAGGAGGCCTTGCATGATTGCAGGATTGGTACCAACATAGCCATCTGAAATCCAGGGCTGGTGACTTGGATATGCATACCGCATGGCATTTAGAAAAAGGAAAGTGAATAAAAGATGGCCGCTTTGATATCACTGCTAGGATACAGAACCCTCCCAGGTTTGTCCCGTCTGTTATGACAACTTACCTCGCTCTGTAAGAATGCGTCTAAAGCCAGAAAATGTCAGCTTCTGTCATGTCCACAGTTACAAATATCTGCACGCCTGAGTCCCAAACCCTTTCATAACCCTCCTTAGACAAGATATAGTACAGAAGAAAATGAATGAATATCTGGCACCACATCTTCCAAACACATCTTCTATTTAGCCCTGCCTTCTTTATGCTATTGGGTGGCAGAATGTACATCACAGGCCACCAAAAGTCGTTGTACAAGCCCCAAATACAGGTATTGAGACTGCTCAATGTAGCACTTAGTTTTGCCAGCCACCGCACAACATCAACAAATCGACATCTGATTCATCCCAAGTTAGTCAGCAACTTGACTCATCTCTGGCTATTCAAGGATGTCAGCAGCAGTGGTAGAGGTACCAGGATGGGAGGAATCAGAAATAGAAAGGCAGCAGCTAAAAGTACCTGCCCTTCCCTGATCTCTCCACAACTTCAGGCTACTGACATCATCGTCTCAGAAAAGCAAGACCTCTACTGAACTTCAGCAGACACCGAAAAGTTGACATGATAAGGCAAGGTCTGAATGCCTTTGTCCACCCTGAGCCTAAGCAAGGATGCAAGAAAGCAGTAGGCTTTGAAAGCATCCTATACCACTCTCCACGCAAGCTACCTTTATTGTTACACTGCATTTGGAAGCACAGTTCTACATTCATTGTTGTGCATTTATAGTGAGTGTTTGCTACAGAGGAGTTTTTACATATCCTGACATTTCATAAAAGTCAGCAGTGTTGCAGCAAAGTTGAAACCAAGCAGTAACCATCACTATTACAAATGAAAAAAAAAAAAGCATACCATGAATATACTGCTTACATTCTCCTGTCAAGTATAAGCATTATTTTGCTCTTACCAAGGTGTGTCTTGAATAAACCTATCAACATCTCACAGAAATAGTGTGCTTAGAAGTTCATCTGAATTTGTGAATACCACATGGTCTTCAATTTCTCACAAAAATAATGTATGTCTTAAGGAGCGATTACAATCAATTTATGGAGATCTGACTAAAATAGTGTGCTGTCATTGTTTACACTCAAGGTGGGACTTTAGCACTTATCCGACAGGTTATTACATTTCAGTCTCCTTAAGTTCTAAAGACAAGATGAGAATTTATTTGATCAAGCTCACAAACTATAGCATATAGTCCTAACGTGGCTCACTGATTGCTTTTTTTTTTTAATTGTTGGGAAACAGTCATACCAATATATTACATATTACATATGGTAGTTTGGGAACTGCTTTGGTAGGAGTTGAACACTTGAAACAGCTCACATGCCCTCAAAGCTGGACAAGCTTATCAGGTGCCCTCTACAGGCCATTAGTTTAGATAATATTTGTCCCTGCAAGGTTCTCTCTGTGGGTTGATAGCTGGCTCCACATTCTATATTCAAGTCTATTATGTCTGTAGTGAGAGCCTGAGGGTGCAAGTTTACAGTCAGACTTAAAGGCTACTTCAAGTCTATAAAAGAATCCTCAAATTGATTGATTGGTACGCTAAGAAGAAACAGCAGTATCGTCTGGAGAAAGACAACAGCACCAGGAATCAGAATCTCTGTTTTCCCCCAATGTTAGCCCTGAGTATTGCCAATCATTCTATGACTTCTTTTTGTGACTGTAAACAGAAGAAATAACAATCTTTGTATACATGGATACCTGGAAAGAAAAGGAATTCCCATAATGACATCACATGGGTTGATTAAAAATTAAGTCCACTAATGAGTTGGAGATGGGATTATCAGCCTAAACCATAGGATACTTGCTAGGATACCTGCTAGGAAACCTTGTAAACAATGAAACAGAGGCCTATCAGTGCCTGGATATCCATGAACACACGCTATAGTTTGTAATAGACCAATTCTGCTGCTTTCATGGACCTAATTGCTTCAATCTTTTCCCTAAGCACAGATCCTCCAGGACTCCTGGAGGGGTTGCTATGATCCCAGCTGCTTTTATGGCTCCCTGGGGTAGTGGCCCCATGGGTAACACCTTGCACACTGAATTGTTACAGGCAGTTTGCATAGTACTCTGAGAATTTACCTAGCTGGTATTTACTGGGCATTTCCAATAGTCCAGGCACTGTAGGAAGTGCTCCATAAGAACCCCTTACGTAGTCATCAAAACAGCCCCTCGAGTAAGATTTTTTTATTGTCCCTGTTCTAAAGAGAGTTTAAAGAGATAAAGCAATTTCCACAATGTAACTAGAAAATCTAGTAAGTCATAGGCTTATGATTTGACTCAGTCTCTGATAGCAAAACCCTTGCAGTAAGCCATGTAATGGCAACTCAGTGCTGTAGAACTTACAGCCTTAATATGGTTCTCAAAGACCAGTGTTTACTCAGAGCCAATGCCAGTCTTGGTTGGAAGCCTGGCTCTCATGGTCCAAAGCAGCCCTTCACCTTTTGAAGTAGCCTAGAGATCATACGATGGTGGCAATGCGCTCAGTTCCATATATATCTTCCTAATCTTCGTCAAGTATAGGATTTCTGCTGTGCTAGCTGAAAGAAACAAAACTACTTTGCAGTTTGGAGGTCTTGACAGACCAGGCAACCCCAAAGCTACCTACTCAGGGGATACTGTAGCAAAGATGAATCTGGATACAAGAGCTGTGAGGCCAGGACTCACATCTCATGGTGCATCGGACATTTCCCTAAGTGTCAATGTTCACATGTGGAACATGGAGTCATCTTCACTCATTTCAAAAAATTCCTATGGAAAATATTTGGTGTTGGGCATAAAAAGGATCTTGTGTGGTGCTGTGGATAGAATAAAGGGCTCAGTGAGGAACAACTTCATTAATTTGAATATCGGCTTAAAGATTTACTTTGTGTGTGTGTGTGCGTGCGCGCACCATGTGTACAGATGCCCCAGGAGGTCAGAAAGTATTATCTCACATGTAACTGAAGCTACAGTTGTTTGTCAACATCTCTGTGGCTCATGTGAACCAAACTAGGGTCTTCTGAGAGAGTGCCAAGTGCTTCAATCCCTGATAATTGATTTAAACATCATAAAGATTATGACTCCTGCTCTTATAAGAATCTTCAGGGATTTGGGGAAACTAAACACTCAAAAGTATATTGTCAGTTTCTATACAAAATGGTCCAAATTCCTGGACAGAATATCACATCAAATGGTTCAAAGGCAGCAAAATATTCATGAAAATCCCGCCTGTTTATTGTTTTCCTTGGTTTCTGGAAAGCTGGGAAAGCTGGAAGGCCTCACTGAAGCTTAGGATATCCAGAAAAGCTGAAGGAAGATACAAACAAGAAAGGACTAGAAAGGAGACAGCTGGTTCACTCAACTCTCAGGTCTGCCAAGGGCTATCTGCAAACATCAATATTAATAAAATGATTAAATGTTCTGTGAAAGAAGAACCTTGTAATACTTAATTTCTATCTCTTTAGTATCTTTAAAGATGTCTGAAGCCTGAAAAATACAGTCAAATGAAAGACTCAATATTGAAATGAGAGAATGAGTCAATGCTTCATTTAAATCTATGGCAGATCGGCAATGCTTAAAAAAAAAAAAAGAAGAAGAAAAATCATTCTGATTCTTAAAACTTTCCTGCAAGAGGACAAAACTGTATATAGAGAGAAGCCTGAGTTTATCATTATACGACTAACAATTTCAGAGTTGGAATTCCCCGGCTGGTCCCTTCTTTCCTTGCCAATAAGCTCAAAGCCAGCTGTGAGGAGGGGCAGTGGAAGCCAAGGTTAGCAGGTGGGTTTAGTGAGGCTGAAAGGAATCTGAGCTTCTGAGGTCAGCTGCATGGTATAGGCTCAGAAAGCTCTGTGTTCTAGCAGGGCCGTGGGTCCTAGTGCCCACAGACTTGATGTGCCAAAGCAACAAAAGGGACTGTACCAGACCAGGCTCAGCACAGGTTCAGAAAACAACACTTTCTGCTACACGTAAGTACTACAGTCAGGTTGGTTACTTCCATTAGGACAGACATGAGTTGGGCACCTCTACAAGTACAGACGAAAAGGCCAGTGAGATGCTCAGCTGGTAAAGTATGAGGGGCCTGATGTAGAATCCCCAGTATCCGTGCAAAAATTGGGTGCAGAGCACAAATGTCTGGGCTCCTACTAGGACAAGATGAGCTCATCCCAGAAGAGTATGCTCCTGCTAGCCTGTACATTTGCAGAAAAACAACAAATAAACTCTGCTTCAAACAAATGTGGTAAGGTTGTCTACTCACCTCCACACATATGTTGTCTATGTATATGTTTTAATGTGTGTGTGTGTGTGTGTGTGTGTGCACGTGCATGTGCGCGTGCATCACCCACACGCATACAAATGCACACAGCAACAAAGACATACCTGTTATCACATGAGCCTAAACTGTGCCAACTATCCAGATTCAAATTCTGCACCAGCAAATTAATAGCTTTTAAAATTAGGGTTTAGCCTTCTTATTCCTTAGTCACCTCTTTTGTAAGAGCAGACAGTGACAATTTGTAATGTATAGTGTAGTGATGCGAATAGGAAAAAAAAAGTCTATATACATTGAAAGCACTTAAAATAATATCTGTCTTGTAGCAAATGCACATTCAGATTTTGATGATTATGGTGTTGATGATGATGGTTAGTGATAGCGAGGATGCCTACATCATCTTTTGACTATTCACAGCTCTTCAAGTTAGATCTTAGTGTGCTTATCATGCTAAACAAATAAACAGTGAAAGCATTGTTATTCAGCGCACACGCGCACACGCGTGCACACACACACACACACACACACACACACACACACACAATTATGCTGTTCCCAGCTGTGCCAGGAGCAGGAGTTTGTCACTAAACCACCTTAACTACAGCCAACATGAAAAGATTAGGATTACATCTACCTATGGGTTAACATGATATGAAACCATTGAAGAAACAGGAACTAGGGTAACTGGTTCGATCCGCCTGTTTTTCCCCTCTTAGGAGGTAGAATTAGAGAAAAGGGAAACAGAAACAGTGGGAAACAAGTTGGAAAAGCTATGGTTAGGAGAGGTCACCAAAGAGGTCACATAAAGAGTAAAGGAAACTTCAAACATAAGAAATCATCAGAATGTAAAAAAAAAAAAAAAGAAGAAGAAGAAGAAGAAGAAGAAAGAAAGAAAGAAAGAAAGAAGAAGAAACAGTGAGTGGACCTGTCAGAAGCTAACCTTTAGGAACAATACAATAGAAACAGTGTGAAGGAGCCAGGCTATGATCCCAGAGGCTGAAAACAACCTTCCAGTCATGGGAATCTCTTGTTTGAAAATCTACTGTTTTTTTGTTTTTTTGTTTGTTTGTTTTCTAATCAGGGAAGTGTTGTCTCTCTCATCTTCATATGAAGTCCTGTAGTGGAACTCCATCATAGGCCTGAGTGTGGCTCTACTGTCTAATGCTGGAAGGCCTCACCAATGCACTCATCCGACAGATGGGATAATGAAGCTTTCAGAAAGGTCAGTACATTACCTGCAGTGGTAAAAATCAGCATGAGAAGCCTATGCCTGCAGCTCTCAATCAAGGACAGGTTTATACTGTAGCCAGGCTCTGAAGGTACAGGACACAGAGAGTCACCGATTAGAAGCAGAAGGGATGAGCCACTGAATCAGCAAAGGAACTCACACATAACTGAGTGCAGTGCTTCCTGGCAGGAGAAGAGCCATTTCACAGTGACAGGTGAGGGAGGTCTGGAAGACAAATCCTACTGAAGTCTGGGCATCAGTCCCAGTGAGGCAGGGTACCTCCAGGATTTTTGCATAGTTGTTTTCCAAGCAAACAGAGCAAAGACAATTGTTTTAGGGAGCTTGTTGATTATCTTAGAAACTGCTCCCCCACTCCCTCATTTTGTTAATGAAAGGGAAAATATCTTGTGATGCCATGGACAGATGTGTATAAGACCAGTCACATGACTAATGCAATAGGAGTTATCACAACAAAAAGTAGACAGCTAGTTGCTGGGGAAAACTTAACCAACCTATGGGCATTTAGAAAATCTATTAACATTGCCATCTCTAATTACAGCTATGAAATACAGAGATAATGCATTTAAAGTCTATTATGCACCATTAAATTCTTTTTACATACTCTAAAGAGAAAAATGTGCATCGTATGGTAAATTACCACAAGTACCATGTAGAGATTTAAATCTGCAGTGTCTATCTGTTATAAATCGGGTCAAAATCTAGTCTTCTGTGGAATAAACAATTTGCCTTGTTGCAGAGCTTTTTTTCTTTTTTCTTTTTTCTTTTTTTACTTTTGGTTTAAAATTCACACTCGGTTTTAATTCATCAATTCTGCTATCACTAGTTCAGGAGTTTGCAAAAGAATATGCTTTCATACTGTCATGGTTCTAAGTGTCAATTATCCTATAAAATTCGAAATAAATCTCTTCAGCCAAGTTTGAATCATGCAAGAGGTTAAAATATATCCTTTGACCCTCAAAGCAATAACGTGAGGTTTCAGGAGGGAAATCCAATTATTGTATGTGATGAAGGAATGGTGACTCTTTTGAAAAAATAATTCAAAAATTTTTAGGATGTGATTGAAAAATAAAAAAAAAAAAGAAAGCTTTTCCAAAGTTTTAAATTGCCAAGTGCCCAGCTAGAATATTGGTTTTGTGCAAGCCCCTGGTTTTGTTGATCACAGATTTGTACTGGGTGCTTTTGGTGAAAGAGTTTGCACAATTCTCTTTCATGTAAACTCAGAAGAATACAAAAAGATATATTATTGGTCATTCTATCATTCCTTATATGTTGTGTTTAAAATAAAATATAGTGAAAGCATGACATGAAAGCAAATGTTAGGCTCTGCATTTAGGCAACACACCTGAGAAAAGTGTGAATACACAGAAAGGTAAACTTGAAGGCTTTTACAAAACCATCCATCCCTGGTGCACATATTGGAAATATTTAAGATTGCCTGGTAAGTTTTTAAATATTCAACTTCTTAGAGGGAGAGAAACAGGGGGGCATACTCATGTTTTGATAATAACCTTTATGTTTCTATTTTTCAAATATTCTAATTTGAAATTAAAAAAGAGTATCACTATTGAGCATTAGAGTCCATAGGAAAACAGCCGTGCTATTGTTATTTCATGTGTAAGAGAATCGAGGTGAAATCATGCCACTGTCCGAGACTATTAGTAGCCAAAGGGTTTTACTCTCTTCTGACATTTATCAGGCTGCTTCTCCAGATGCCTCAAGTAGCTGCCTACATTACCTCTAAAGGATATGGTATAAAGTGAATCAAATACACTCTACCAATCCCCGAGTCTCTTCAGAAGAAACCATCAGAGACTCTCGGAACGACATCTTCAAACAGGATACCCTCAGGCTTGATTTCTGAGCTGAGGGCAGATCCTCAACTTCAGACTTTGAAACTGTTTCTGGAGAAGCAGCCTAAGGACGGTGAGGTAGCATGGGTGGGTGCGTCGCGTGGAATGAGAATGGAGCAGAGAGGGGAGGCCAGGTGCGTTTGTCGCAGGCTCCGTGTTGAGCCACTTTTGACGAGGATGGGTGGGAAGACGGCTATTGTCTCTTCACGTTGAGATTGCACACAACAGCTGAGGTCGAAGACTTTCTAAACGCCGATGGAGATGAAGCCTGACCACATCCTGAAGGCAACCCAACACTTGCCGTCCTCGTCCTTGTACCCTTTAAACCTCTGCATTCTCCAGCCTGGCTGAAAATGAGATTCAGTATACCAAAAGGAAGCTGAAAGGAATGCCCCATTTTATTAGAAAAATTAAATGTTACTGCTGGCCTGTGATGGGGAACTGGAAACACAGAAGAAGGGTCTGAAAGCTGACTGCAAGGCTGACACTGTTTCCTCTTCATTCTAGTGTCAGCTGCGTACTAATCCCTGCTCAGGGACGCTCAACTCAGGCATTAACGTGTAGGGTGTCTCATAGGTATTGGTATAGCACAATGTATTCCCTAAAGCCCTGTGGAATTCTTGATCAACATCTTCTTACTCTTTAAAGCTACTAACGAATATGCATGTGCACACATGTACATTCTGGACAACTTGATAGAACATCTCATTCTAAGGATGGATGGTAGCATCCTTGCTGCCCTGACTGTGTGATGCAGCCTCTAGGGAAAGCTGCAGTCGCTCTTGGGCCAGTTTTTTACCTTGTATCCTTTTCCTCTGCCAACCCCCTCCCCCCCAACTCTGGCTGTTGCTGCCCTCTCCTCACATAGCCTTGGTCTTAACCTCTAGGAGTCAGGACCCCATGTTCTGATGTGATCACACCAAATGTTCATCCTTGGAGTTTTATCTGGGTTTTACATTTTTGGTATGAAAAAGCCAAGCCATTCGAAATGGTCTTAAATCAAACAGAAGACAGAACTAAAATGGCTTGTGAGCACAAGTTTGGGACTAGGAGGTTATGGGGGACATTGCTGCCATAAACGTGAACTTGATCTAGGCCCAAGATGATTGGGTGTGGCTGTTTGAGGCCACCATTCTCTGGAAGCCATAGCTCGCACTGAAGAGGATACCCTTCCCTGGGACAGAATACTAGCTTTTTACTAGAGGCCCACAAGTGCTGTCGCCCATGAGTCAACTGACTGACTTCAATTGTGATGCAGAGTATCTCCTTTCTTCACTTCATTTACAGTCTTACCCAGAAATTGGAGTTCACCATTTTCTGTTCAAGAACCCATTATCCACAAGTGCCTATGTCCATGTAGGTAACCTATCACTCCAGTTATCTATGAGGACACTGACTAGAGAAGAAATCAAATGTTTACATTTCGAGAGACTTAAATCACTATTTCAAGAAATAAAAGTCACTTTACTGTAAACAACTTGTAGTAGACAGAATGCAGGTAAAAGGTAGATGAGTTATTGAAAACAAAAGAGGGTATAAGGCCATTTGTTTTTCTAGTTTTAAGTGTCATGGATTTTTCCTTTATTGTGTGGTGAACACATGCATCAAGTGTAATTGATAATAGAAGCATAAACTCCAAAGTGAAGCTTCGTGTTACTCTCACTATCCAGAAGTTCATTAAGATGTATAGACACTGGGTCAGTGTCTGGACTGGACAATTGCCAGTTTGAATGGCTACGTTAATATAGATGTGCCAGGTTTTTATAACTAGAATTTTTATGGGGAAATACTTTTGCATCCTAAATTTGGGGTAATGGAGATTTTTATGCTATATATAATGTACTATTTTTCTTCCAGGCTACCATCAAAAACAAAATATAAAAAACGTACTCTGCTCACTGTGCTGTAGCAGAGACTAATGCAGTGCTGGGTAGAACTAAACAACATGTAACGATATCAAAGTAAGAGATGAATTAAAGCTACACGAATACCTGGGCTGGGCCAGTTGTGAGCATGTTAGTGCAGAGGGAGCCATGTACTACACAGAGCCCATGAGGAACCAGTCCAGTGTCAGCATACTCTCTTTAGAAATAGATAGAGCCCTGGCTCACCAACACATTAGATGTCAAATGAAATGCATACTTTCTGTCTCCACTGAAAATGTATGCATTTGTTCCACAAATACTCACAATGCATTGGCTATGTGCATACATTTTTCTATTGCTAAGTATTCACCAGTAAACAAGACATTACCAAAGCAAATCCCACATCCCTCACAGGCCTGTCATTATAGCATCCACTCTTAGTGATATTCTTGAGAACAGATTCCTAGTGTTTTGGAAGAACGTCATCATGTTGCTGAAGTTCCATATTGCCATATAGATGGGGTGATGACGGTGAAGGTTTGAACTGGGCTACAGAGCATCTATTAGTGTACCCTTCACTGTGGGATAAGAGAAAACCCAGGGTTCTGATTTCTCCCAGTTGGGATAAAAGGAAAGAAGAGTTGGTAGTAGCAATCAGCTTGGAGATTAAGTCATTAAAAAAAAAAAAAAAAAAAAAAAAACCCAAACAACAAAAAAGGCACTTCCTTGGAGTAAGCTCTCTAAAACATCCCAGAGGAAACAGTTGGGAACCGATGCTGTAGAAAGAGCTGAACTTTCACGGCACACGTGGATGCGTTCTCCCAAAATGAGAGGTTTACATCTTACCGTGTTCAGTGATCTCCCTGGATTTAGATTTTACCCAGCTGTGACTACTGCAGTGGTTTATATGTCCCCTCTCACAGCCCTGAGAATGGCAGTGTTGGGGGTTGGTGTGGAACCTTTAAGAGGCGGAGCCTCCGAGAAGTCCTCTGAGGGAACTATAGAGCCCTCTGGCTTTCTGTTTAGGGTGCCACCTCTGCCATACCTGCCCCAGCCATAGCCATATGTTATGATGTAAATAGCCGCAAGTGTCCGCCCCAGAGCTGAACTGACACAGAGACTATGCCCTTGACCCCCCAGAACTGCATGCTCCTTCATACGCAATCACCTTGGATATTGTGTCATCAAGACGACAAACTGATGAATACAATGCTGGCATCAAGTCTCTTCATATCAAGAGTGAGCACAGGCTACTTATGGCCAGAAGGCTGCGGCTAGGCTGCTCTTACCATGACAGAGATGTGGAGGATCCTCAGCTCCTCTTCTGCTGACTCATGCTGGGGCTCCTCAGTTGGGTCTTGTCCAGGGAGACTTGGAGCACCATCTTGGTGATGGATGTGAAAAAGCAAAGTACCGTTCTCCAGCCATTGCTGCCTCCAGCGCACCAGCGGGATGTCCTCCGTATTCCCTGAGATCTCTAGAAGAAAATCACCAAAGTCACGGGGTTAGATTTTTAGACTGGTCCAAGATTTCACATTCCTAGTTTCTGGTACAAACAAGCCAGTTCTGTCTGCAGACAACGAAGGGTTCTGATTACAGTCAGGTCAGACTTATTGCTGCATATAAAACTCAAGAAAGACATGAGAGCTAGAGAAGAGGAGAATTATTCCCCATAGGCCTTTCTGTGATAAATCTAGTGAGCTGGGCTCTCACCCAGTGAGAAAAATACTGAGGTGAAAACTCAGGCTCTTCCCCCTCATTCTGTGATCAATAGCATCCCTTCCACTGCACAGTTTGAATACCTGATCACCCCCGAGGTAAATACAAGGCTTTTGCCTCTTATAAATCTGGACCTGTGAGATCCCTAGCAATTACTCCTAGATGCCCGTGTCTCTACCAAAGAGAGAGCTGGTAATTACGGTGCAGAGAACCTGCATTTATGGGACAGTCCTGGGAGGTTACTGCAGAGCCACTGGGGCTGCAGGCCTGTTTGTGAAACCATACTCAGAGGCCGCACAGCCCACTGGAGATGTCTGATAACCTGTCATGACACATAAAGGAATGTTTTGGTTCTTTTTGTTTGTTGGTTGGTTTTCCTCTTTAGTTATGCAAAGCAGGGTGTGGTGCATGAGGAAAGTGGTGTGAATTGGGCCCTTAGCACAGACATAAACACTCTCTAGCTTCTGAGGAATTTCAATCTAAACTGGGCTATCAGCAATATAAAATGCCCAAACCAACAAAACAAACAACTTTGCCCTATGCACTGTACTACAGGCCAAGGTGTTGATGCAGGAACACCCTGGCTACATATTGTCCTTTCTCTTATTCCTAAGAGCTCTGGGCATCGCATGGTGGAGAAAGCTGATTAATCCAGTTTCCCCAGAACTCCAGTTAGCCTACAGACCGTGTTTCCTTTAACAGCTATTACAACCTCAAAGGGGGAACCAGTGTTCTGCTATACACACTTTAACAAATCATTACTTTATAAGATTTCATTTTCAAAAGGCATGCTCTTCTCTCAAAATTTATCACCTTTAGCCAAAAATTATTCCATAGATATAAAAAAGATTTAATAGACACATTTAGAATATATTCTCATCAAGCATCACAACCATAAAGAGAAAAGCAATTTTAAGTATTTATGGAATTTATAATTATCCTTCACTATTTATGGAAGAGCACACAGATATTATTTATTGGTCCAACCACTCATTGAATAGACACACACTGGACATGTGCCATGTGGCAGGCCTCGTGCTAGGCACTCAGGTACTATCTGAAATGAGGACCTTCGCAATGTTTTTTTTTTTAATTTTTTATTATTAATTTATTCTTGTTACATCTCAATGGTTATCCCATCCCTTGTGTCCTCCCATTCTTCCCTCCCTCCCATTTTCCCCTTATTCCCCTCCCCTATGACTGTTCCTGAGGGGGATTACCTCCCCCTGTATATGCTCATAGGGTATCAAGTCCTTCCTCTGAGTGCCACCAGGTCTCCCCCTCCAGGGGACATGGTCAAATGTGAGGCACCAGAGTACGTGAGAAAGTCATATCACACTCTCCGCTCAAGTGTGGAAACTGTTCTGACCATTGGCTAGATCTGGGTAGGGGTTTAAAGTTTACCACCTGTATTGTCCTTGGCTGGTGCCTTAGTTTGAGCGGGACCCCTGGGCCCAAATCTGCCTATCATAATGTTCTACTTGTAGGTTTCTAGGACCCTCTGGATCCTTCTACTTTGCTATTCTCCCATGCTTCTCTCATTTAGAGTCCCAATAGGATGTCCTCCCCTCTGTCCCAGTTTCCTGGTAAGTGAAGGCTTTGGTGGGACATGCCCCTTCGCAATGTTTTAAAGCAGCCTGCCATGACTGAATATGCAGAATGAATCCTTTTAGGATCTTGAGAGGAAAAACTGACCTCAGCAAAGCATGCAAGAGGGTAATAAAGTGGTTTGTTCTAAGGAAAAAAGATGCCTCATGGGAAATGAGAAAGGAAACGGATGAGTAGACAAGTATGAATGAGGATGAGGAGAAGGAATGGGTATAGCCTTGGGTAGTCTCTGTAAGCCAAACTGAGGTTTTCCATGGGACACAGGCCATTAGACTGAGACACTGATACGATGATGGTCTAGCTCACTCCACGTCACACTCACCAGGGGAAGAGGAAACCTGAGATTGTGAAGGGGTGCTGCCAACCAAGTATCTCCTCTCATGCTCAGCCCCCATTGTCATTTGTATCCTCTATGATATTGTATGCCATTGGCCTAGAAGCCAGGGAGCTTCTGAGGGCAAAGAGACTGAGAAGAAAAAAAAATTGTGTTTCAGACCTGGTTTTGTTCAGTGTAGTGGTGACTACATTCACTGGGCCTCTAAAGCAATGGTTCTTAACCTGTGGGTCACGACCCTTTTGCGGGGGCGGGGGCTATTGATTCTTTGACAGGGGTCTAATATCAGAAACGCTACATATCAGATATTTATATTATGATTCATAGCAGTAGCAAAATTACAGCTATGAAGTAGCAATGAAAATAATTTCATGGTTGGGGGTCACCACAATATGTAAAGTTGTATTAAAGGGTAGCAGCATTAGGAAGGTTAAGAATGATTTTTCTACAGTGTCTTCCATATTTTCAAGTGAGAAAACATCCCCGGAAGCATCACTGATGGTAAGCACTAAAAGGAGCGGGAGTCAAAGAAATTGGGTGTAGGTCCATTAATAACCATCTCTTCCAGGTGCATGGCTGTATATCCTGCAGGAAGGCACTCCTCATGACTTTGCATGACTTCAAAGTACTAGAAGACTTGAAGAAATGCACCCTCCACCAAGCCCTTGCTCTGCCACTGTACTAGGAACCAGAGTCTATGCCCATTTCAGCAGAGGTAAAAATCCATCATCATTCCAGCCCCCAGTACAGATTGCATCTGATGGTGCAATCAAGTCCAGCTTCTTTTCGGAACCATCTCCACCCAGGCTAAGATTTATTCCATGCATGTCTCTCAGCCCTTTCTGTGACTATTCAAAAGGTTCTAACACCTGTCCCTTTAAATCACTTCATAAACTAGATTTTGTTTCCCAGCAGATTTCCATCAAGTTGGTCAGACTCATTACCCCTGCTTTAACCAGGGGAAGCAAAACTAAGGAAGTACCTTGAGCAAGGTCAACCAACCTGGCACAGAACACAGACAAAGACAGATGAACCCTTAGATTCCATGTATGCTTTTCACAAAAACAGACAGCATGACCTCAGAATATGGGGGGGGGGTGAGAGAGAGACAGAGACAGAGACAGAGACACAGAGGCAGAGAGAGACAGAGAGAGACAGAGAGCCCTAAAGTAGGAAAGCTATGTGGTCATTATGAGTTTAGTGGCTATAATAATCTAATCTTTTGGTCTTAGTATTACATGACTAATTTTTAAATTGAAGTGAAATTTAAATGCCTAAAGTCCCCTTTTAATATAGTGAAGTTGTGTGTGTGTGTGTGTGTGTGTTCATCATGTTGTATAGTCATCACCCAGTCTAATTCTAGAACATTAAGAAATTTTGTATCTATGAGCTACTATAATATTTCAATGAGGAGTAAAGTGTTATAGTCTATGGAATTGGGCATGGTGGTACCAAGGAAAGTATAGGTGCCTTGAGGATGCTGACAAAGTGCTCCATGAGGCAGTGGGATTAACACACAGAGTCTCTGGCAGTGGCTTCCAGGTTAACCCTCTGGACCCTTCTGTGGGTTATGTATTCCTATCCCTGCAAATGGTGACATCATGACTCTTCACAGACTTGGTTTACTCCGGAGGGCAAGAGGTGAAGGAAAGAGGCCACCATGTCTGCCAAGGGCATTCATCAATTCTTAGTTTCAAGATAATTACGCAACGATAGCTTCATCCTTGGCATTTTTCCCTCTTCCTGATAGGATCTGACATGAAACAGCTCAAATGCTAAACCAGGAACTTATTTATATTTATGCTATATCTGGCCTGACCAGCTAATGAAAGACCACACGGGACACAGTAAATGTCCTGCCAACTTCCTCACCAACAAGACTAAGATCTGATCTTGGAACATTATCGCAATCACATTGGTGTGAATGGCACTATCTTAAGAAGAAACGTACTGCAAGCCAGTCATGAGACTCCAAGGAGCAAATTGGAGTGGTGATAAATTTGCTACACCAATCCAAAGCTACAGAGGATTGCCACTGAGGCTCACAGAGGATCTTTGTCACAATGTACTGAATAAAACAAATTCCAACAGGACCCCCTATGGTTATTTCCAGATGTCACAGGTGCCACAATTGCCACAAGCACTGATCCTTTCAGCACACAGTAGGGCTGAGGTCTCCAGGAAGAGTAGGCTGTCTTGGCCCTCACCATGGCTATCCTTGCTGCTACAAGCCTTATAGCTTCAGTGCCTCCCCAAATCCTGCACCACAAAGAAAGCAGAGCACCATTCCTTCTTATATAAAATATAAATATTCCACAGTTGGAAATTAAACTATGGACTCCCACTCTCAAGGTGCACTTCATCTAGCAGGAAACTTCAGATGTGGCCAGGGCTAGGTGACAGCAATGCTGAGCATTGGGTGAGACTTGCCTGGGTAATCACTAATGGGAGGTAATAAAATGGAGGGAAGTGCTGGAGACACAACCCCTGCTGATGAGCACAATGCGTGCAAAGGAGCTGATGGAAGATGCACATTGTCAGAATGGCAGGAGGTCTGGTTAAGCACAGGGGCAGGGGAGATGTACAAGGGTCACAGGGAAACTACCCTCAGTCTTGAATGGCATCTTAAAGAAGTTCACAGATAAGGGAAAGTCATTCCCGATTCTATCCGGCAGAAGCATGAACCAAGCTCATGATCAACAAGACTCAGAATGACTGATATACCAGATCGAGGTGTCACTGTGGCTCTGACTGCATTGTTCAGTGACGAGAGGGGTGTGACTCCTGACTCCTGAGGCCTGGCCTAGCCTTGCTCGAAGGAACTTTGAAAACGCTCCCTCGCCTTGAGCTTTCTCATCTCTGTGAACCATGCAGATCAAATTCAAGATTCCTTTGTAATTTTGATAATCTCATGGTCCTGTCTTCAGAGAGCATCTTAAGTTCAGTGTCACAGATGACATCAAACCTTTTCTCAGGTATAGCCTATGCTCCACCTTGGGTCAAGAGGCTATGGACAGAGACTTCATCATACAGTCCAAACTTCACACTGTACCCCAATCTGTAGAGGAAAACCCTCATCGTGCTGTTATAAATATCTTGATTTTAAGAGATAACCGTTGAGCTCCATGTCCCAAAGAACTGTACTGGTGGAACAGAGAGCAGGATAAGTCATAAGAGAGAAAGCTTGGGTTGGAAAAGGCAAAGTGAGATGATATCACTTTTAATTAGCCTTAGTCATTGTTCTAATGATAGCTTGTGGGTTGGGAGTTTGTAGTCTCTTTGTGGGGTTACTTCAGGACACCCAAAACTTTGCTACACAAATTTTAGTACCTGGCATTACAACATGTCCTTGCTAGCCACATGCCTTTTCCCTTCCTTGTGCATACCCTCATACTGAGAGTACCTGATCTGAGTTGTAAAAAAAAGAAAAGAAAAAAGAAAAGAAAAGAAGAAAAATTTAAGTCAGTATCAGAATTTCTTTCCAAATACCAGATCCACCATGTCCTTGTTCAATGAACTAGACAATTTCAATTGGAGTATGGATTTAATTGGGAAAAATCTCAAGGATCATTTAATTTGGTGCATTGTTTAGTGTATGTTAGGGCATCTTGGGCCCCTTTGCACTGCGAGGAAGCCTGAGTTTCAAGCTGAGTAGTAATGAGGTACTGTGGTTGCTGAGGTCAAGGTAGGAGGTAGCATTAACCTGTCCATGCTTGGCCTCATGCTGAGGGCACCAGCTGACCTGGTCCTGTGATCTTTCAAGGTTGATGTTGACACCCGCTGGTGGCCACTCTGCCTGCTGAAAGGTCTTGCTTGACTTTTTCCGCACTCATTTTCATCCTAACACAACCTTTTCTCCAGACCAAATCTCAAATGCTTTCTGAGGGACTCCCCAACAACAGTTAGAGAAGAGTTAGTTCCATTGAAGGAACAATAAAATGCATTGCTAAGCAAGACCTTGCTGGTAGAGGGTGCGGGGAATCTCTAGTTATTTAGATTTATTGGTTATTTTCAATTTTTAAGTGTGATGTTACAAATACATTTATACGTATTTGTGAAATAATTTCATGCAAAAGAGAACCTCTCTGAAAATAGAATCAAACCCCAGCTCCACTACATTCTATCTTAGTGCCCACTGTGTGGTAAGAATAATGCAGGGGACGGTACCTCAGTAGGTAACAGGACTTGCTGCTTAAACATGAAAACCTTTAGTTCAAATCCTCAGGACCCATGTAAGAAGTCAAGCGTGGGCATAAGTGTGCAACGCCAGCACTACGGGACTGTAGAAACAGTAGGATCACAAAGGCATGCTCACCGCCAGCCTAGCCAACAAACAACACAAAAACAAAACAAAAAACCCACCACCAACAACAAAACCAAACAAACAAAAAAATCACTGAGCTCCAAATCAGTGAGATCAGATCAGGGGAATAGGCATAGTCTGATAGAAAAGGAAATCCGATGTCCAACCCCCACATATGTGCATGTGTGTGCCTATGCGATCATATGGAACACACACACACACACACATGCTCATGCCCACTCACATAGGCACATACACACATACATGCACACAGACACACACACAAATTAAAATATTAAGCTCATATCATTAGTAGTGCTAGACCAAACCTCCTGAACCAAAGTGTAACAATTGTGTCTTGTCTATATGAGAGTGATTGTCAAAACTGCTACCAAAGATGGGCCTGAGACAGAACAAGTCCACTTTTCCTTTTCCCTTTTTTTCTTACCTTCCTTCTCCACTCCCTAATTTCAGAGCTTGAAAGATATTGATGGAAGGCCTAGTTTTCCACATGGTTTCATTATTGTCTTCTGGCTGAAACTATTAACAGTGGTATTAACTTCCAACACCTTTGTAAGAAAATAACCTGCTGAAGTCAGGGGTTAATGTCAGCCAAGGATCACTAATTAGCCTGCAAATCTCCACCCTGGTATCAAAGGGACACCAGTCTTTAATGTCTCAGGGACAGCAGCCTCTAAAGGCCTCAACTTGTTTCATCAACATAATGAGAGCAGCACATTGGTGTCTTGGCCATCTGTGAAGGAAGATGAGGGGCAGACAGAGGAGAAGGGAGTAGAAAGGACAAAGTCAGTGAGGAAATGAGACCATCCTGAGAAATGACGGTGCTTGGGCTGAACAAGCTGCTGCCCTGCACTGCTCACTACAGGGACCATCCGCTTTGGAATTCTGATGGGGGATGGTCACACATCCCAGAGTGACCATCTAAAGCAGCGTGCCACCTCGGAGCCTGAATTCAGCCAGCCTAGCACTGGTGGTTTGCCTGGAGTGTGAACTTGCTAATGCCTAGCTAAACAGACAACATGTGAGCTCTCAGAAGCAGGAGACTCCGGTGTGAAGATGTTCATAGACCATTTAGGAATGTGGCTCTTGTTGTGGTTTGGCATTCAGTTCACCAGGCAGCTTGGAGCTGTTTCCTGTCACTCTGTTCTCTGTCCTCTTCCTCCAAACAAACTTCCGCAATGACTACAGAGCTGTCTGGAACAAAGCTTTAGATCAAGACAGCTCAAGACACCAGACAGCTACCAACAGAAGCACAGGGCTTTCTTTTCTCAAGTAAACAGAACCTCCTTGACTTCCTGGGATTTGGAGTAGAGAATTCAGCCATGGTTAGATGGAGGGTAATTAAATGTTTACACCCTCGGCTTTGTGACATTTCACTCTGCATGACACAAAAACGAGGAGCTCAATACACCGCTGGCCCAGTGATGAACAATGGAAGCACAAGGCACCCAAAACACTGACAAAGGTATGGAAGGAAGTCTGTGGCTATCTGTGGAGATTGTATGCCTTGTCTTCAAGAGATGGGATGGAAGTCTCCAAAATCCTCAAGTTATGACCTCTCACTGGTGTCACTAAATCGAGCACGACACATGGTGATAGTTAGACCTCCACGTCAGATGCAGGATAACTATATTTTTCCAGCCATTTAGATAAAAATCTCTATAGATTTTCTAATTAGGCTTCCTCTTAGCCTTTGAATTAGAAGTGTGCCAATCCGGTCTATCTCTCTGTAGAGTGAGGGCTGGCTGAGGTGTCTAGGATCCCTTATGGAGACTCTTCCACGTGTAAGTATAAGCACTTCCAACTGGCTGCCAGTTGGCTACTAAGCTGCATTACACTGTGTGTATATAAGGAGAGCCTACTTAAAACATCATCTGACCCTTTAACACGCTTACACAATATTTGTTTTACTATACTACACAAATCAGAGTCTTTAGCTATCTTTCAAGCTGCCCACCCACCCATTTCTCTTCCAGGATTGGACAAAAGTAGAATAAAATGAATCAACACAGGGAGCAGGCATGGTAAATGGAAGAAAATAGGGGCCTGGGTAGTCCACAGACTGCCATCTCTGAGGACAGTTGTGGGTGGGAGCTGTGGGAAATGGAGGGTGGCTTTTTAAATCAGCCTCCATGGAAAGCAATGAGGCTTTCTACGGACGCTCCTGGAAGTAGGTCACTCTATGCTCCTCGGTGCTGGCATGAATAGCAATTGAGCAACTGCACACACATTCTATTTACCTAGCCAGGAAGATGAAAACATTCCTGTGGGGGAAAAGATGCAGCCAAAAGGTTCTGACACAACCAGAGAGATGAGAAGCATTCAAATGGCGTGTGATTTCATCCAAAATGGTTTGCTTGTTCCCACAACAGTGTTTCTCTGGATCTTTTCAAACCTCTGCAAAGAGTTTACCCACATGATACTCATTAAAGTCTCATTTGAAAGGAGGAAAAAGAGCCCAAAGCTCGTTGAAAAGGACCAGGTTATCTGAGATGCAGATGTACTGGTAAAAGGGTTTTTTTTTAAAAAGGCTTACATCTAGTTCTATTCTCCACTGCCACATGGCTGACCTTTGTAAATTGAGATAACGACATGCATTTAACAAAATCTGACATCAAGTAAGATGTGTAATAATATTTAAACTCCAAGATGTTAAAATATGTATTTATAGATCGTTTTATACGTTGTGGGAAGAATAAGTCATTTGAAGTCTGAGGTTTCTCCACTGGAATTCTAATTTGAGCTTTGCATGTCTTGGGGGGTTCCTCCTCTCCTGGGTGGCACTGGGAGCAATAGGGACACCTGGGCTTGAGAAACTCAGAACACTTGTTACAAGGCAATTGTAGGGAAACCTCCCCACTGGACCCTACAAGAGCTGTATCCTCACTTGGAGAACTCTCAGATGCTCCTGATCATTTGCAAACAAAGCTTTCAGTATCTGCTACAATTCTCACATCCTGGACTATTTTGAGGTTGTGAGGCTCTGTGGCTCTTGCTTTAAAAGGTGCATGGGTAAAGGGAATTGACGACGCAAAAATCTCATCTGTCAGTAGTGTGTAGAAAGAGCGTGGTGTGTTGCTTGCTCCAAGCTGTCTTCATTCATTTCCACTTCTGGTTAGTTCTCATTCAATTATATTTCTGTTCTTACCTGTCCATGATTCAACTCCATGAGTGATGAAGTACTTGGCTGTGGTGAGCAGCTCTCTCAGTGTTTCCTGAGTGTCTCAAACCCCATGGCCTTTCAACTTAGGACCCTATCTCCCTACTTTACAGGTAAGGAACTTGAGTTCCAGAGAAGTTCACCTACTTGACCAGCTTTTCTCAGTTAGCAGTCACTAGTATGGGGAGAAGGGAAAAGCTAGGTCTCCTGGCTTTATAGCCACTGCTCACTATCACATCTTCCAGTCCTTGCTTTACAAACCCTGATCTCAGGATACAAGCCAACTGGATGCTTAGTGGTTTCTGCCATTTAACAAACAAAAAAGACCACTGTCGGTGCTGTTGTTATGATTATTGGTGTCATTCGTATAAATGCAAACACTGCATGATAAGCTTTGACAAAAGTCGGCAAGTGGTACCTTCAAATGGTCCCAGGGCGTGCAGACACTTCTTAAGTCCAGAAGCTGTAAGCCCATGGATTAGTTCAGCTCTGACTAAGAAAGGTCGGCCAGGTCACGATGCTGCATTCCTGGAAGTAAGTATGTGTGTGTGTGTATGTGTGTGTGACAAAAATCAAATAATACTATCACTACGTTAAGACCCAGTGATTGAACATCCCCTATGTGTGCCCTGGTGTCTGTGCCCACTGAAGGCTGGCACAGGAGACCAGCTTTTAGTGAACTGAGTGTCAGGCACTGCACAACATGGCCCTTACAGAAAGGTGGGCCTAAGTGAGCTTGAAAGCCTCTTCTCACCCCACAGTTCTCTAGTGTCACCTTCCTATCATCTACACTTGCCATCTTAGGCCTGGGACAGAAGCTACTCCAGTGTGAAGATGAGATGTTGTCATTATCTCAGAAACCACCATTGTGCTATTCAGCCCAAGAGAGTGAAGTATCAAGGGCTAGCTTTGAAGACTTAGCTCCATGCCAACTCTTTTATTATGGCTCCTGTCTGAAAATTTGCAAAGCCTTTATTATAAGCCCCCTCTTTACAAATTAATCAGCCTGGAGGAGTGGGATTCATAGAACTAGAAACCAGAAGTCCAAAGAGGGGGCTCAGTCCCTTCAATGTAGAGAGTTAATGAGATGGAATAATGGTGCTGGAACCTTGTCTTCCATCTCACAGCACAGCACTTTACCTACTCAAACGGACTGTCTACCAAAGTGATGCATATTTACTCTTGAAACCATACGCCTGGTTCTTGCACTTCAGAAAAAACAAAGACATCCAGAATATATATCTATTGATAGTAAGCATGTGAAGGCATTGAAAGAGTTGGGGCAACAGAGCTGAGACTGAAAATTTGTTATTAATCCCTTCACCCTAGCGTGCAAATCATATGGCAGTCTGTGGTTTCATCACACATGGCCCCTGTGGAGGATAAGATCTGCCTAGTCTATGCTTCCAGTTTCTGGTCCAAAGACTCTTGACATTGGCCCAATTCTGCAGGCTGACTTGCATATATGCTTCTTAGGGAAAAGGGCCAAGATGACCTCTAAATGACCTGATAGATACACCATCATGGAAATCTTTGATCTAGACATCTAGTGTTTTCTGGGTGGATGATTTAAAGGAGCTCAAGGTCACCTGATCTATGAGTTGTGTGATGCTCAGCTGCGAAAGATACACATCCACTCCTTATTGATTCCCTTTCCATATTTACAGCTTTAATTCTGAGGTCCTATGTCTGAAACACACAAGGACACTTTTGTGTATGTCCAAGTCAGAAGTTATTGAATAACAATAAAGTTTTGAGTTACAATGTTTTTGTTGGCCGTGGTTTACCAGTAGTCCCAATGTGCTTTCATTGCTGACCAAGGTGAGTTCCTTTATTCCAATCTCAATTACTAATGTTCACTCTCAGATCACATAGTAAGCATCTCTTTAAATGTCATTATATAGGTGTAGGTTGCAGAATGACTACACAATGTTAAAGAGGCCAAAGCAGGGTCCAAATTGATCCAGAGAGGCCTTCCTGCAAGCCCTAGGCAAGAGATTGATGCAGATGCAGGAGGAATGCTTAGATATTTTTAAATCCATCAGGAACCCAGGCATGGTGGTGTATACCTTTAATCCCAGCACTCGGGAGGCAGAGGCAGGCAGATCTCTGTGAGTTCGAGGCCAGCCTGGTCTACAAAGAGAGTTCCAGGACAGCCAGGGCCATTACACAGAGAAAACCTACCTTGAAAAACAAAACAAAACAAAAAAAGCAAAAACCAGCACAAAATCAGCAGGAACATTGGTCCTAAGAGTGAAGCCAAGCCTCAGAGTCAGAGTTGAGCTGAACCACAGGGTCTGATTGAGCTATCTGGCAAGGTGTGGACCACGAAAGACACAGAGACAGAGGGCAGGCCCAGGTGAGACAGATGAACAGGAGGGTGAAGCCATACAGGTCCTGACAAACAGATGGGGGTAGGGGGTACAAAGGAAAAGCAACAGGAACTAAAGGCCCTGGGATGGTCAGAAGTTATCTGCCTATTGGTCCCTTGAGACACATGCCAGATCATTAGAAGACAGGCTGCTGGGAGGCAGGCTAGAATGCCTCCTCTTCATGGAGCCCAGGTGACTAGTGTGTTCAATAAGTTTCTATGTCTGATACTATTGATATGATTTTAATATACCCATGAGCTCAGAAGGCTATAATCTTCTTTGAAGAATTTATAGGGTATAAACATTTTTTTAACATAAAACTATTATCAATCTGTGTCTCTTTGGTAGAGGCAGACAGACTGTTTTTACATGACGTACAAGGTACAGAATCATCCTGTCTCTGCATTTGTAAGATGGAGTCAGACGCTGTTTGTAAAAAATTAGCTTTGACAAGGCCTAGATTTGCTTAAAGCCAATGTGAACCAGTCCATCAAGTGAAAGAATGTGACTGTAAGCTGCAGCCTCCAGGGCCCAATTCCAAGGCTGTCCTTGGTCTCCTTTGGTCCCCTAGCTCGTACCCTTCCTCAAAACATTGGTCTGTACACTTATCATAATATCATCATAATAAATATGGTTGCTCCCAGTCTCTTCAGGTTCTTTCAGGAGAAATAAGGTGACCAACAGCAAAACAAAGGCTTCTGAGGGAATCTTGGCAAGTCTTCTGCTGTGGCCTACCTGACTCTCTCCCATCCTCGGCCTACATTCTGACCTTCTTGGGCCCCCACAACACCCCTACTCAGCTGTGAATTGGTTAGAGACTACATTGTCCCTTATCATCAACAGAAGGCTGGAATGTCAGAACCAAAGGGAACCCCAAAATGGCAGATTTGCCTAAACTGTAGAATACTGTTCCTGTTCACTCCAGTCATTCCTCAGGAGCCTGTGAAACAGGTTTCTGTCTGCCAGGAAGTTCTGACTCCCTATTGACAACTACCTGTGTTGTATACACCAAAGCCATGGGCCTCCTCTATTATCCTAGACTTAGTTCACAGCATTTCTCCCTGAGCCTGAAGTTATCAGTTATTCCTTATAACTCATAAGAAGCTCTTTTCCTGTTCTGGCTCTTCTATGTGCTCCAGAGAGATAATTCTGACCCTTGCTAGTCTACCTGTCTCTTCTCTGCCCCATAGTGGTAGACTTGGCTGCTTGGACTTCCCCCAAAGGCTTCTGGATATTCTCTCATCTCTATACGAAAAACCTTCCCTTCTTTGAAAAATGAAACCTCGCACTGGTGAGAAGGCTGAGTGAGTAAAAACACCTATTGTCAAGCTGAGTTCTATCTCCGAAACCCTGAAACCCGCATGGTGGCATGAGCGAATCAACTCCCAAGTGTTGTCCTCTGATTTCCGTTTGTACACATACAATAAATAAGAAATAAATATATTTTTAAATGGAGTCTCTTAGGACAAGGCTGAATGAGAATGCTGCTATTTTATATGATAAGAAGTAACTTCTCCCCCCTGGCAGGGAAGACTTGCCAGGCCCTAGAGGAAGAGGATGCAGGCAGTCCTGACGAGACTTGATAGTCTGGGGTCAGGTGGTAGGGGATGAGTGTTCGCCCTTTCCGAGGACTAGGGGAGGCAGGAAGGAGATGAGGAAGACAGGGTGGGGACAAGAGGAGAGGAGGGATGGGGCTATGATCAGAATGTAAGAAATAATAAAAGAATTTTAAAAAGTAACTTTTCTGAGGAGTAAGGGATGGAGGGGGGGGGAAGAGGGAGGGAGGGTGGGGACTGGAGGAGAGGAGGGAGAGGGCTACAGCTGGGCTGTATGGTGAATAAATAAATAAATAATGCAAAACATTTTGTAAATAGTCTGGTAATCTATAATATCCCTATTATATGTTAATTCAGCTTTCAATCAAATATTTACTCATTTTAAAGATAATAAAGATATTTGTATTTTTCCTTTAAAAAAGAAAAGAGAAAAAGAAAAGAAGTAACTTAGGGTGGGCACCACCTAAACTCAACATCATCTTTCTCCAAGTACTTCATAAAAAAAAAAAAAACAACAACAACAACAAAAAACACCCTTTAGGGGCTGAGTGGTGGGAAATGGTAGCTATGAGAAGAATGCATTTTCAATGTGGAGATTTGAGGCTGATATCCAGAGAGCAATGTAACCCCTGTTGATCGCATAAACTACATGTTGCATTGTTCTTCCTAGCTGATAAAACTCAAAGCCCCATTTGAAATCCAAGAAGAATGAGTTTAGTGGATATGAAAGAAAGTTTGGCTTTACCCAGCTGGCTCCCTCTGTCACTGATGTCTTTGTGCCCTCTGTGCATTCGGAGGTGGCTTTGCTTCTCAGACAGTTTGCTCTTCCACCCCCACAAGTCCCTGGTCACTATCTGCCCTGTGTCTATGAGCTATGAGTGTGTTTATATTTTCCTTCTATCTACTATCGACTTTACAGCCTGATCCCAGTCCCCTCTCTCCTCTCTTCCCAGTCCCACCCTCACCCCCCCAACTACTACATTTTCATACACATTTCCTGATAGCCCTTTTCCATTCATTTAAGTCTGTTCTCAAAACTATGTCATTTAAGTTTCAGCGACTAAAAACCAAGTGTCATATTTTGTTTCTGCTGCATAAGAGTATACTTTAAAGACACACAGCTGTAAGTTTCATCAAATAAACCAAAGCGTGAACAAAAGAAAGGCAGCTAAAATGAGTGGATCAGTAGGTTCTAGACAGGACACAGAGACAGACTGAGGGGCAATGCTGACAGCTTCACCTTCTCCTTCCCATTCTGTGGACAAGAGACGGAGAGCAGGGAGGCCATCGAGCACCTCTGTGGGCACTTCCCTGATTTCCACCTGGGAGCTGTGCTCAAGCTCAGCTTCTCAGGAGCACCACTTCTTTCAGTCTTTCATGCATCAAGTGCCTTGTGTCTTTTTGGTTGGTTCTGTCTTCGTCCCTCCTTCCCTCCCTCCCTCCTATGGCCCCCCTCCCATTCTGTTGATTATACTCCACCTTGGGAAATGAGCTCCCTAAGAATAGAACCTGATTAATGGAGGTATACTTTCTTTCATCTTTCCAAAACTCACCTTCCTTTGGGTTTCAAACAAGTTTTGACATCTATCAGTTGACCACATAGAGGACACGGTCACCTTGTGCAATAAACCCTGTCACACTCTTCTCTCTTAATCTTTCTCGTTCATATTGCTTTCCCCATGCTTGGCTCTGACATGAAGTATGGGTTATGTTGTAGACTTCAGTTCCATTGACCAAAACTACTTCCTATGACCACAGTAGCCTCTTTCGCACACCCTCTCTGTTGATCAGATGCAGTCCCTGGAGTGGAACAAGACAGTATTGCAGAAGTAGGAAGGAGTCTTAACACTGAAAAAGCAGAGCCTGAGGTAAGGCTCCTACATGTAGAACCTCTTGAGTCATTGTGCCTCAGTTTCTCCTACTTTAAAAAAAATAGTAGTAATAAAAACATATGCTTCAGAGTGCTAGTAAATGAATATGCACACAGAAAGGCTTAGAAATATGAGAAATATTAGTCCCATTCATCAGGAATATTATCATTTAAAATTGCAGATAAGAATAATTTACTTTATTCCTGGGGTAGCAAATAGTCAGTATGGTTTCCCAAAAATGTAGAGTACCACTATGTTTCCTACATTCTTCATACTGGTATTTTGTTTCACCTTTTTGGCTGGGACATTATACTGGGTTGATGTTTCCACACAATGGGTTTAATGAACTCTAGATAATTTCCCCGAGCCACCAGTAGTATGGTAGAGATCTTTTCCAATTCATAACTGTAGGAGTCCTTCATCCAGGAGACTGTTACCTTAATGATGATTACACAAGAGAATCATATGATACCACATACCATCCCTTTCCCTCTCAATAGATGCTCTGATAGTCTTCACAGTCTGTCTCCACCAACTTGCCATTTTAGTATACAAAGTATCATCAAGTCATTGCTAAGGATTGGCAGTTAAATTCCTTTCAGAACTGAAGTTCTATGCCCAATAGATATAGTAATGTGATGGTTAATCTTCACTGTCAACTGCTTTTGTCATTACCCAAGAGACACATCTCTGAGTATATTTGTAATGATGTTTCCAGAAGGGTGTACACGAGGGAGAAAAGTCTCAATTTGAATGTTGGTGGCATCATCTGATAAGCTAATCTTCCAGACAGAATAAATAGAAAGACATTATCCTTGTCCTCAAACTGTGGGCCAGGTAACACCTTCTTTCCTGAGTGGCTTTTGTCAAATATTTTGTCACAGTGATGAGAAAAGAAACTGATACAAGCAGTAGCTTATTGTCTAAGGAAGATGGATTTTAAAGGCATCCATTTGAAAACCTAAGTAGACCTCCTTGATGACTGTGTGGTACAGACATCTCGGGATTTAAACTCAATTCCTCCTCAGACTCCCACCAGTAGCAATCTTCCTACTCCTTGTTCCTTACACTTCTGCCCACCTTGACTGGTTTTCAAGTTTTTACAGATGCCATCCAGCATCATCAATTTCAATGGTCTGCTAGCAAGAGGAAGACAGAGTTATCTTCTATAGACGATGAATGCTTTACCTTTCCCAAACTCACCTCTGAAACCCTTAGAGATTAATGAATGTATTTTATGTAGCACTAGTATTTTAAGTATTCTTATTTTAAGGCTTGATTTGGGATAGTCTTAGGACTAATGATTACTTGTTTCCATACTTTAGTGTTAGAAAGTAACACACTTGTTGAGATTTCATGAATTCTTCAATAGAAATTGAGAAAATTTATGCCATCAGTTACTTTTTTAATTTCCATCATTCACAAAAATAAAAGAACTTTAGGTGTTCTGACTGGCACCATTTGTCCATATCTTGAGAAGATTTCTTACATGCCTACGGGTGATAAAACTGTTGTCATTTAATTTCTACTTAGCGCCCACTGTTTCCTGCATAGTCATCTAAAAACTTAATAGATTTGTTTTAAGTCCTTGATAGTTTGAAATGATGTTTTAAAAGGTTCTATTCATTCAAAAGCACTCTCCAGGAAGCTTTGCTTTCTTTGATAAGGCTTTCTACAATCAATTAAGGAAAGTAAATTAATTAATTAATTAATTAATTAATCCCACTCTGTGTTATCTTTGGGTTCCATAGACATGAGAGAATAATGCTTCTGATATAAGTATTGTTTTCTTTTTTTTCTAGGACTTTTCTTCTTTAGTGAGAGATCCCTAAACTGCAACACAAAACTCCTCACACACCACCTACCCTCAAAAATAACCCACAAAGGGCACATCTCCTCAGATCTGGAGACTCGCAGCCCAAGAGGATGATTAGACATTTCCAAATGGAAGGGCAGTTGCTGGAAGAAGGATTGGAGAAGGGAAGATGCTTCCTGTCCAGAGTTCCTTGAGGCTGTGCTACAGATGATAAACCTAAGATGAAGGGACTTTTAAAAGTAGCTGGCTCTGCCACTTAATTATCCTGTCTAGAACAAAAGGGTTGCCATCAGCCTGGAGACTGCTCTGTTCAGGAGGATGATTGGAGTGAGGTTTTTTCCTGCAATCTAAATTGCTTTGGTTTTCCTGGAATTGAGGCCAGCCATAAACCTATCAGTGACTCGAGAAAACTGAAGCAATTAAGTCTGCAGGTGTGCATATCTGTCATCTTAATGATGGATCTGTGTTAATACAAGGCACGGAAGACTTCTGCATGGAATATTCACTTCAATGAAGGATGCAGCCACCTTGTGGCAGCACCATGACTCCATAATGTTGATTTTAAAGTGACCTTTCCCATGGGTGTGGATAGACCTTTACAACCACAAAGTGATATTTACCATCCCAGGGCTGCCTTGGAGGATGCTAGCCCACTGTAACTCCAGTTCCAGTAAAATTCCACCCAGGTGAAGGCAATGCGAGTGTTAGATAATAGTTGCTGGGGGAATATGCTTTGAAAGAGTCAGAAAGACTCAGCGTAAACACAACCCTTGCTACGTCTAACTATTTTTCTTTAGCCATGTCGAGGAGCTGTTTTATAAGATGGCTGTGAGGATCTAAAGCCCTGAACACAGTGTTCAGTAGTCATGGTCACTTTTTTCCTTTTCTGACCTTGAAGGATTTCAGTTCCTAGAAATTCATTTCCAGCCATTCTTTGTTGGTTTCCAGATGGCTTTAGGATGGGGAAGCATTAGAAAGCATTAGGAAAAAGCCGTAGGCTCCTGCCATGGATGAGTCTATTCTCATGCCTGCCCACTGCCTTTTCAAGGAGAGATGTGCTGTCCTCTGACGGCCAATCTTCGCTGAGCCCTTTCTCTGACCCCTCTGTGGTGGATGCCTCATGCACGGATAGCCGAACTACAGATGGTCCCATGACCTGCTGCATGGCTGGACACAAAGAGATGAGCTAATCTGCTTCTCACTCTTGGGAATTTGAAATAGGGAATATGGAACAAATGAGGCATAACTCAGCAGACGCACAAAGCTCAGAGAGATGCATAGTAAAAGCACAGATGGGGAGTCTGGGCCATAAGGGCCACTTCAAGCTGGAGAGATGAGGAAATAGAAAACCATGAGTAAGCAGGAGTGTTGATGTGGAGAAAAACCAGAGGGCATAGAGGGAAGTGCTAGTAAGAAGGCAGGGAGAGAAGGGGCAGTGTGTGGGCGGGTTGGAGGACACTGGACCATCAAGGGATTACCATGTGGTCTGTTACAGAGTCCTCACACTCTTGGATCTCACTGCTTGGAGACTTAGCAGTCACTTGGCAACTCTGTCTGCATTCCTGTGAGCTTAACGTCTCTGCAGAATGTGTGCCTCAGACAGGGATTCCCAGCATTCAGGAGCAGGAGTGAGTTGCTACCCTGGAGTCATTGGAAGCTATTGGAAGTGCTGCACCCATTAGAAGACGTAGTATGCTTCTCCCTCACTAGATGCTTTTGATCACAAAAGCCAGGAAAGGCCCAATACAGGCTGAGAAGAAACCAGTGCTGACCAAGTACAGGCCCAGCGGAGGCCCAGCAGTGCCCCAATATAGGCCCAGTATAGGCCCAGCACAGTACTAATACAGGCCTAGTATAGGCCAAATACAAACTCAGTGTAGGTCTAGTAAAAACCTAGTATAAGAGAAACACAGGCCTAGCATAGGCCCAGAACAGACCCAAAAGAGGCCTAGTACAGGCATAGCACAGGACTAGTACAGACCTAATACAGGCCCAGCTCAGGCCCAATACAGGCCCAGTACAGGCTCAGTACAAGCTTAGTACAGGCCTAGTATAAGTGAAACATAGGCCTAGCATAGGCCCAGCATAGGCACAGAACAGGCCCTAAAGAAACCTACTATAGGCATAGCACAGGACTAGTATAGACCTAATATGGGCCCAGCATAGGCCCAGCACAGGCCCAGCATAGGCCCAGCACAGGCCCAGCACAGGCCCAGCATAGGCCCAGCACAGGCCCAGCACAGGCCCAGCACAGGCCCAGCACAGGCCCAGCATAGGCCTAGTACAGACCTAACAAAGCCTAGCACAGGCCCAATACAGGCCCAGTACAGGCTCAGTACAAGCTTAGTAGAGGCCTCATACAGACATAATACGTGACTTGTAGAGGCCCGGCACAGGCCCAGCACAGGCCCAGTATAGGCCAAATACAGGCCTAGCAGAGGCTCAGTATAGGCCTAGTATTGGCTTAACACAGTAGCACAAGCCTAATACAGGCCCAGTGCAGGCCCAAATACAGGCCCAGTGCAGGCCCAAATACAGGCCCAGTGCAGGCCCAAATACAGGCCCAGTGCAGGCCCAATACAGGCCCAGTGCAGGCCCAATACAGGCTCAGTATAGGCCCAATATAAACCAAATACAGACCTAACATAGGCCCAATACAAGTGCAACACAGGCCCAGTAAAGGCCTAGTACAAGCCTAATATATATTGGGTCTAACACAGGCCCAGTATAGGCCCAATATAGGCCCAGCACAGGCCTAATACAGACCTAACACAGGGCTAACACAGGCCCAATACAGTCGCAGTACATTTCCATTACAGCCCCCAATCTGGCCCAGTATAGGCCTAAACGAAGCCCAGTACAGGTCTAACAAGGGCCTAACCTAGTCCCAGCACTTACCCTCGCTTTCTGGGAATAACAGGGCGAAGTGCCCTGTGAACCTATGCCTAGTGCAATTCTCTGAATTCTGAGTTTGCAGAGGAATCTCCTAGTCCACGTACAACTGGTTAATGCTTGCCACTCTCTATGAGAGAAGTCACTTAAGAAACATTTGTTTAGGTTATGAGATAGTAAACCAGGTTCCAGATCTATTCACAATTAATTGTGTCTTTTGAAGTCTATGTATGGCCCTGATGTCCCTGTATAATTTTTTTCCATGTGTAAAGTGGGACTGATGATAGTGAGAATATCAGACCACAATATGCCACATCTATAAGGTCATAAAAGCAGATAGTGATGATCTTGGAAAGCTAATGCATTGGTTTTATTACTAAAGATTTTCCTTTGCCAATCCACATAATTTAACAGTCAGCAATAATGAGAAAGGAGACAAAAAGAAACCATGGCACATGACAGCTAAAATCAGAATTTGATAAAACATTCTACTTCTAAAGCGATACTGTCATGTAAAAAAAAATCAATTTGAGTAGAAAAAAAAATCTAGCTTGTTTATTAGTTTTTCTCCTAATGCCACCAAATGGACCTCAATCTGAAATGGCTTTTGAAATCAAATTTGCTGTTCTCCAATTTTGCAACTTACTCTTTATGCTAATTTGTCTGCACCTGCAGGGACAGAGAGGCTGGCAGCATTGAGCATGAGATCCAGGAAGAAAAAGTAACACAAAGATTCAGGAAATGAAAGCAAAGCTAAATCGTATTAGGTGTACAGAGGCCAGGCTCCATACAAAGCAAGGGGATGGGTGGGATGCCTGAGAGAGTGTTTGGAATAGAGACAGTGATGACTTTTCCCTAGGTCTCAGAACACTGTGTGGGTGTGGGGCAGTCAGTGACGTCAGGCCCTGGGCTATGCCACGTGTCCCTTGATCTTCCCATTGCTCAGACCTAAGGGTTATTATAAACATTTCTTTAAACTTTTTCTCCTTTAAGAATTTAGCCCACAGATACTGAAGTTAGCTCTTGTTCTCATTTTCAAAAACTTGAAAAATATGAAGCTCTGTTTAGAAAAAAAATAGTACAAATTTAAGTGGAAAAAAATGCTTTCTCCATTATTTTCCCATATGTGTCCTTCAATGTCTCCATTCCCCACTTGTTTTCTGTTACTCCATCAAGTATTATCTCAGGGTATCTGGAGATCAAGTCCAACAGCCCGTGCATTATAATACCTGAGGACATACATACTACAAAGGACTTCCCAGTTCTTTCATCACTAGCATAATTTCCCACCCCCTATTTGAATGTCATCATATTTTAAAATGCAACAAGTATTTTCTCCAATATTTCATGAAGGCATTAACTTGGAAGCAATCAAGAGAAAGAACTCCTAAACAACATATCTCTCTGTTATAATATGGGGGTAGCCTGGGGCGGGGAGGGGGGAGGACAAACTGGGGACTATAATTTATATGTTCTAGGATTTGATTCTACTTTGCATAGTTTTTCAATTTCCCTGTCCAGTGTATTTAATTTTATATGCTCTGCATTGTATAAAGGCCCATCAACCTTTAACTTCGGTAAGCAGTCAGTAACGGCTGTTATCCAATGAAGGCTGTGAAGCTCTATGTATTCAATGCTCAAGCCAAAAAAAAAAAAAAAAAAAAAAGTCAATTCTTTTTAGTTATTAAACAGGAAAAAAAAATCAGGTTGGCTCATCAAATGTTCTGCTTATGATTCCCCCCCCTTTTCTCCCCCAGGATCCCCAGAGCATCTCTTCCTTCTTCAGTTCTTTTCACTACTATTGAATGTGAACAAAGGTAGACTTTAACCCATTAGCACAGATGGCTTAAAGCTACATGAAATGAGAATCAAACATTTACCCACTGCTTGATTTGGATTTGGCCAATCCCATTCTTTTCTTTAGACCATCACTTGTTTCTTAGAGAAGTATGGGTACTTTTAGGGTTAGCAATTTTCATTGATTCATGAGACTTGCTGAGTGGCCTGTATTTACTAATACAAAGACATAGAACATAAGTTTAATTTCCTTTCTCAAAACCACATCATGCTACAGAGTTCGGGCTAGAGATCACAGGTCCTACCTCCCTCTTTCAGGCCAAGCCAGAGACTAGTGTCTTTTGTGAAACTTCTTGAAAGTTCCATGTCCCTGGTTCTGTTTTGTGTCCCTAGGGAACCTAGGGAGGAAATTTAGCAAAGGAGAAATGGGCTTTAGAATCAGGTGGGCATGGCTAGATTGTCAGCCCTGGTGTTTGCCGGCCCTGTGAGTCTAAGCCACATAGCTAGCCGAGGAGTCTCTGATGTTTCCTCTATAATCGGTAGAGAAGGGTACACACCTTCACAGGCTGCACGGGAATGAAATGAGACCCTGTGTGGGACATGTGATCATTCAAAATAGTTGTGCTTTTCTTTCTTTTGAGACAAGGTTTCTCTGTGTAACCCTGGCTGTCCCAGACACACTTTGTAGATCAGGCTGGCCTCGAACTAACAGAAATAGGCTTGCCTCTGCCTCTCCGAGTGCTGGGATTAAAGGTGTGCACTACCATGCCCAGATATGTGTGCTTTTTTTTTTTTTTTTTTTTTTTTTTTGTATTCTGCCTTTGGAAAGCTAAATACAATTGGGGCAAAAAGAGAAATAATAAATTCTATGTACTGAGACCTAATTTTCTTGTGATTTCTAAGGTTTCAGTCTGATAACAGGATATATTTTTTTTTCTAAAGAGGCAGTAGTACTGTAATACTCCTTTATATATAAAATTCTTTCTCTAGGTAGCATAAAATAGCGAAAATATGAGTTGGAACAAAGATGACCAAAGACCTCTTGCTTGGCTACTGATGAGCTGTGTAAGTTTTCAGTCACTCATGCATTCATTTATTCATTACTTTAAAAATGATTTCTTCCTGAGTCTTCCTTCACACCACCAGACATGGCAGTTGCAGACATAGTAAGACTCTCAAGAAAGATTTTATATTTAAGAGTGAGCAAGTAAAAACCCTTTACTAGAAATGCAACAAAGGGCTATGTCAAAGATGTGCATGGGATGGAGGTAAGCTTGAGGGGAGGGTGATCAGTTTCTCCTAAGAAGGGGGTATCAGGAAGGCTTAAATGGAGGTACACTATTTGCAAGAAGCAAAGGAGAAATGGGTTTGCACTGGTGTATTATGGGTAAAGGCATACTGTTAGCTAAGACACACAGCCATGTATTAAGAGCAGGACTCTTCTCTAGAAGAAACAGCACACAGTTCTCGGTCAGCTGCATGAAGACAGAACACACACACTCAAGGCTGTATCATTCAGGACACTCTGTGTGCTAAGAAGCTTGACTTCAGTGTCTACAGAAAGAGAGTTTGCTTTCTCAAGAGTACATGAAAAACGTGTGAATGAGTGTAACTGTACAAACGAGCCAGGCTGAGAATAAGTGTGGTGGTGCTGGCCTAGAAAAATAAAAAGAGGATGGAGGTAGAGATTGAAAGAGAAGAACCAGCAGATGAAGTCAAGGCATATGTGTTGACAGGAGGGAAAGGCATGTGGATCAGCCCTGAAACGGAAGAGCAGTTCACACCTTCCTCCCGCCAAGGAAACAGAGGTTCAGGTGCAGGAGTGGAGGTTTGGACACGCTGCCTCCGAGTGGCATGTTGGACGTCCAGGTGGCCTATCCCTGACATCTAAACAGACACGTGAGAGTGTGTGCTGAAACTCTGATCTCCAGGCATGCACAGCTATGCCAGTCAAAGCCAAGGGACTGGATGAATTTGCCCACAGATGTGCTGTATGTAAAACATAGAGGGCAAGAATAACATCGAGGCCGTCTTTTATGGACATGCTTCCCCAGTCCTCATTTTCCCCTTTGATTACAGGAGAGGAGGCATTGTTTTCTTTGTGGTTCCATTCACCTAAAAATGTCTCATTCGCTGGTAGCCAAGAAGAGACTTGATACCCTATGAGAATATACAGGGGGAGGTAATCCCCCTCAGGAACAGTCATAGGGGAGGGGAATAATGGGAAAATGGGGGGGGTGAGGAATGGGAGGACACAAGGGATGGGATAAACATTGAGATGTAACAAGAATAAATTAATAAAAAATAAATAAAATAAAGAGCAGATTTCAGAATTTGGTTTATAGGCAAAATTACAAATTGTTATTAACTAATCCTGGAGAAAGAATAAGAAAACTCCTGAAGACATCAGAAGTTGAGATGCAGTTCCATGACTTTAGGCGGACTAAGAAGATAACTAAGTTACATGTGATCTTCAGCATCTCTTTTCATTCACATGCAACATAAATCTTTGCCAGGAAACCATCCTTTGCTCTATGCTAGCTCATCATGGGCAGAACTACAAAGCCAGAGCTGATGTTCTTACAGCCATTTCTGTCTTGTTCCACAATCTATAGAATGTGGTTTGATATTTACTTCTTATAATTTAATTCACTGGGCATATATGAGAATTACAGTTTGAGATAAGCATGCTGCTCATACTAAGACACAAAGATGGGTAACATATAATTTCTTCCCTTAAAGTATTTATTTTCTAGCACTATATCAGGGCTGAAATAAAAGATGTACTATGTATGACCAGTTGGATACTTCCATTTATCTTCCAGAAAATATAAAACTTTTTATTTATGTATAAAAAAAAAAAAAGTCTCATTTGATGCTTTTTTTTTTTTTCCCCCTTAATCTGGTACGGGATTTCACTTGCACAAGCTCTTTTCTTTTCTTCCACCTTTGTTATTTTTGGAAAAAGCAGATGGAAGCTTAAGTTCCTCTGAAGTGGCCCCTTGATCTTTCTGTCATAAGGATACTCACACAAAGGGTACAGGAGGGAGATTTTTACAGCAGAAGAAATGGGGAGCGAGAGCCAGGGCAGGTCTCTGTGCCACGATGTGCCCTTTCCCATGCCTTCAAAGGAGCCACAATAGCAAGCACTTCCCTCCCACTCCTCAGTAGTTCAGAGGAGATGTTTTTGATACAGATCAGAAAAATAACACTACGGCTTAGCATTAAATACTCCTGGCTTCCTTTCAATCGGGGATGGGGCAGAGGACGGGGCGGGGGGTATGTTGTGCCTAAGGTATTGACATCGCATTACTTGCTAGTAGACTTAGAAGCTACTAGAACCATAACATTTTCATTGGTCACATCAATACTTATCATTTTACCTGTATGCCACTTGTCAGTATATATTTCCTACTTTTCTACATCCTTCCTCCAGTCAGCCACATGTAGATAGTCTCTGCAGAAAATACATCTAAATTCCTATTAAACCCAAGATAAAGGAGAGGAAATTCGATTTGCTTTTGTATACTGCCCGTTTCTCATTAGCCTTGACTTCTTAAGCCCTTGGGTTATGGGCCAGTGCTTATTTTCATGGCAGCGTTGCTAGATTTTATTACATTTGTACCGAGAAGCAAGATAGTCTCATTTTATATCTGGAGAAATAGGTTTAGTGACCTGGTGACAGCAGTGAGCCATGGATCAGTATATTTTCCTTATTATGTGAGTCTAGGGCCATATGTTTTTGGTTGTCTAGCCAGACTATAAAATGTATTGCTCATCACGCACAAATTCAACACCATCAAGCTATTGTGCTCTTTCTAAAACTCCCCAATATTAGGATGTGACAGTGCTCAGGATTCTCAAAAATGTGAAAAGGGAGACCCTGCAAGCCCCAAAGCACCCTTCTTTTCTCTGTCACAGTCAAGTCATGCCATGTGCTTTTGGGAGGAAAATGCCTCTTGTTGCATATTTCAAAATGAAAGAGTTGAATTTAGGTTATCAGAAGGTAAGAATTGCAAGTGTGGAATGAAAACTGAAAGAAACCGTGTGGCAGGTAGAGTATTCTGTGTGTCAAACAGAGACAAGGCATTACAATTTTAACCTCTTGAATAAGCAAGCACCTTCCAGCCTTTATGAATCAAGCAAGCAACAGAGGGAGGGATCCCATACCTTCTTGTTTGTTCCATGGAAGACAGTGGGATTCAATGAACCACCCCAAATCCTGCATTGTTAGCACAGAGCCAGTGCAACCCTGCCACCTCCCCATATACACACACACATACCTCACGACCTGGACAATTTACCCTTAGTGAGGAACACCAGGGATCAGGACACCGAGACTATGGTTTAAATATAGAATCACAAGCAAGTTCTACCAGCACCTGGACCAAAGCCCTGCAGGTATCGCTGCTTCTGCCTCTCACAGCAAGCCTCCAGGGCTCTGAGGACAGCTGCTCTTTGCTCCCCTCTGAACTGTTTTCCACCACACACTTACACTAACTCACTTAGATGGTATACTTTTTTTCATAAGAATTCAATTTCCCTTGCACCACTTAAACCCATTCCTTTGGTGCTGGCTTCTGTGAAGATGGAAAAGTGCCAAGTTTGGAGAATCCTGAGAACACCTGCAAATGCATGGCCCCTCCCTCTGGAGCGCTGCATGCATTGCCCCTGATTCTAAACACAATGCCCCTCCAATCCCCAGTGCACTGAGCTTAGGTTTTCATGGTTTGCTCCCCTTAGGAGATCCCCTCAGGTTGGGAGTGCTTGCAGAGGTCCAGCTCCAGCTGGGATGAGAGAAAGGCAAACAGCCACACTAAACAAAGGCAAGACAACCATCTAGTAATGCTTGCCTGAAATTCTGGTCCCACATTGTGCGCCAGACAGAAGGCTGTCAAGTGAGCAGCGAGGGTTAATGGAGCTCCTCGGTCATGGATGTGCCTCACCATGAGCTCCAAATTTCCAGATTTCACATTCTGTTCCCAGGGGCTGTCTTCATAGGTCTAATCTATTCTCTCAACCTAATTCAACCTACAGAAAAGTTGAGCTCGGTAAACATCCATGCTCTCCATGATCTAAGACTCTTCATGTCTTCATTTCTACTCTTGTATCCTCTCTGTGTCAGACGGAAGTAGCCCTGTTGCTGTCCATAGTTAGCTCTTGCACTGAGCCCTTGATACTCTATTTGTCATCTCCAAAGGATTTGTATTGTTATGCTCCCTTTTAGTTTTGGCCTCTCCCCTATTTATTCCATCTTGGTCTAAAATAATGTTAAGTTATTCTCACTGCCATCCTCTCCAAAAATTACATCTGACCTCAATTTTAACGTCTCCTTTTTTTCCCCCCTTTCATGAATTGTCCACCTGTTCAAAACTTGAGCCTGTGAATTCAGTTTCCGTATTCATCCTTGCATTCAATTTTAAGCCAACTGGCCTTTGCTTCTGTCCCAGATAATATGGGATGTGGGCAGCAAAGCACTGCTGTAAGATAATATGAATGTCTAAATAGGTTGGGAGCGTCTTGAAAACATGCTTTGAGCACAACAAGTGAATGGTGAATGAAGAGAGGATTGAAGGCACGGTGGGGTTGGGAATGCGGAAAAAATAACAAAAGGTCAGCTCAGCAAATGGCTTTTATTGGAGGACTGGTGGGAGTTTGTGCCAAACACTGGCAGAAGTTATAAATATTTGTCTTATTTGAGTATAGATGACCTTGGTTCTTAATGCATGACTACTCCTAACTATCTAAATGATAGTCAACAAGTTGATTATCATTTCTGGATCCTCATCTCTTATTCATAAAAACTTTGTCTGGACTAAAGAACTTCTCATGCTTCTTGACATCTCAGAGATAATAAGGACATGCGCTTGGTTATATATGTTGGAGTAGACCTTAGAAACAAAGTAATGTTGTGGGGACTGAGGCATCATTATTCTTTTTAAACCTGACAGGAATCTTTGTATTCTGCTTATCTTCTGGTTTAATATACATTTGCTGTGTAACAATTTATTTCTCTCTCATTTTACCCCAATACAGATGACTGGAAGCGTGTGGTCTTGTGACAAGATCACTGTTTCTGGATCCATGCCGTGTGAATCTGAATCCCACTCTGTCACTTTCTAGCCAAGTGATCTTCAGGCAGAGCACTTCACTGATTGAGCTTCACATTCCTTCCCTTCAGAGTGCATAGGAAGCAGCAAGGAGAGCCCCTGCCTCCCAGCAAGGCTGTGAGAGCTGGCTGACAAGGAGCCTCTGTCACTCAGTGCTGGGCACCATGGAAGAATGAGACCACTGTGGGGTCTCCTGGCTTTCTTCATCTCTTTCTTCAATAGGGAGATGAGAATTGTCACGTGGTTCTTACTTCATCAGTGTCCCTAGCTGCTCACATCCACTGGGCTAAGTCAGTGATGAAGTAAAGTTCAGATAGCTGGTGCATTTACAACTCATGTGGTTTTGATGTCCTTTATTATGTTGTTTTGATTTGAGACATGATCTCTTTGCCTGCCTGTCTGTCTATCCCTCCCTCCCTCCCTTTCTCCCTCTTCTCTTTTGTAGCCTGATTTCAAACTTGTGATTCAACTGCTTTGGCCTACCAAGTAGGATTGCAGGTATGTATGTCTGCCCTTCACACATTTGGTTCTTATCCAAGCCACTCACAGTGCTATTCGAGGATATACTTTTATCTCTATCTCTACTGATATATACAGAAAGACAATTGTTGGCATTTTGTGGCTCTCAGGAATGGAAATTTTAATTAAATAATTTATATTATACAGGATTTCTCAATATTATTGGACAGTCAAATGTCCTAAACTTTTATAATACTAACAGCCCTCTCACTTCCATGTCTGTCTATCCTCTTTCTGTCTTTCTTTCTGTCTGTCTTTCTTTCTTTCTTTCTTTCTGCCTGTCCATCTTTCTTTCTTTCTTGTCCTTTTCTGGCACCATCGTTGTAATTTTGAATACATCTAACCAACTCATGTCTCTAATTTTTATCTTTCATCTATTATCAACTAGATTTAATCAGAAACTAAAGTTTTTTTTAAAAGGGGAGGAAGCAATAACACTAAATCCCAACAAGCAAATTCATCCAACAACAATAATTAACAGTTAAACATTAAACAAACATATACATACTATGGAAATGAATTATTCTAGAAATGTTCTTCTTGAGGCTGAATGAGCAAATGTTGGAATTCATTTAGATGCACAGAACAGATTGATAAGTGATTCTGTGGGTACATGATGGAATAGGATATTCAGTTAGCCATCATAACTTAAAAGAGCATTTAATGGCACAGCAGAGCACTCTCAATGCAGAGTTAAACCATTTGCTTTTTACAAGACAGGGGTCTCACTATATATTACATACATGTTGGCCTGAATTCCAGAGCCCTGGAATTAGGGGTCCTGGAATTAGAAGTACTGGAATTAGAGGAATATACTCCTCAGCTGATGAAGTAAAAAACACTATTTAAGCTTTCAAATGTACAAGATATGAGTCCCTTTTACTTAAAAAAAAAATATGTGGAAAGAAAAGAAGAGAATGTGTATCTGATGTTTGTTATATGCCCTTGAAAAATTAGAATTCTAAATTACTTAAATTTTTGCTTTAAATTTTTATTTAGATATTTTATGTTGTTCCAGAAGAGTAAATAATTTAATCAGAATCAAACAAGCATCACTTAGCGACTATGGATTGTTCTCTGCCTTTATGATAGCTAATATGCATGCTCTGAGTGTTCTAACATGTCAATCTGCCAATGCCATTACATGGGCATGAAATAGTATATTTAAAAAGACCTAGAGAAAATGCATTGTCCTAGATGTTTTCCTTTTTACAGGAAAACTCTTCAAAAGGAGTTCTTCAAAAGAAACTCTCCTATTCCTTGTGGCAAGTGAAGGATACCAGTGAATCCTTTGGATCCTGGAGAACTTACTTGTGTAACAATTATTCGTCATTACTCATGTGCCTGGATGTTTACCTAGGCGACACACGGGGCAAGTTTATAAAGGTATTTGGAGGACCCACTCTAAATGTTCGTGGCAACATCTCTTAGGCTGTGGTCCAGAGTGAATAAAGGGAGGAGAGGGGGGGGGGGAGAGAGAGAGAGAGAGAGAGAGAGAGAGAGAGAGAGAGAGAGAGAGAGAGAGAGAGAGAGAGAGAGAGAGAGAGAGAGAGAAGAGAGAGCACCAGCGTTCACCTTCCTCTGTTTCCTGCGGTGTGATTAGTCATGCCCACCACATCCACTCCATCATGATGGACTGTATGCCTTTAGCTGCTTCTTGTGTATTTGGTCAGAGTGATGGAAGAGTGTCATGCCACCTATGAAGAACCTCACACCAAAGGGCAAAGAAGTGATTTACACAATCATTAGCTTCCTTGTTCCCTCACACTGAAACAAAAATTACCAATATTCAGACTCCTGAGTTAGTTGCACAGCAGACAAAACTATATGAGGAACTCATCTTTCAGTAACACTCTTGGGAACTAAAACCAGTGTCCATACCTGCGATACTGACTATGAATAGCTAGCTATCCTCAGCAATGCACTCAGCAAGCCATATGTTGAATTCTGCCCGTTCAGCAAGACTCCGGACATTATTTATTATTCAGAGGTAACCACGGCCTCTTTTACAACCTTCATACTTTGCAAATCTCCTCTAATCCTCACCTCTACCCCCAGGCTGCCTAGGTTTACAAGAAAAACTAGTGAATTCTTTCCCCTCGTTGCAATGAATCAATGTCCCTGTAGCCTGCAAGTCTTCAACCAAGCTCCACACAGAGCCAACTTGTGGATGGAAGCCTAAAACTCAAAATCTTCCTGAAAGCATTCAAGAAGCCTAAGGTGTTTATAGGAACTGGGGAGTGTTAATACCCACTTGTGAGGCCAGCTCCTACTCTGGTAATTACATTTCTCCTGGGGAAAAAAAAAAAACCATGTCTCTGCTGCTGCTAGTAGAGGCAGTCTTCATTTTCACCTCACAGACTGAGGTTTGCTCATCAGGTGTCTCTGAAGGTGGCTTGCTCACCTGGAGTACTGCTTCCTTCAGGAGACAGCCGCATTGCAGCACCAGCTGGGTGGGGGTCCGGGTCCTGTGGTTCGGTGAGTGTTTGGCAAGAGTTCTGGATTAATGAAGTTGTGTTCCCGTAAGGCATTATTATCACCTAATCCTTTTCTATCTTCTACCGAGGTAAGAGTGATGAGAAACCGCCCTCACATGCCTCAGAGTTTCAGTTTAGTATATGCCTAAAGGCCAGGATTTTGACAGGACATCGGAACCCCTCAGATGTGGCAGGATTGGATTGGAAATCTGCTTAAGCACCTGAAGAGAAGAGAAGGCTTTCCACTTGCTAGTACATATGGAGATGTCTGCACGCCACCTCTGCCACTGACAAGGAAAGCAAGGCCAACTTCCCCTTCAAATAGTATTCACTTCTAAGTATCAACCATTCTCTGTCTCTCTCTCTTTATGTCTCTGTCTCCCTCTCTTTATGTCTCTGTCTCTCTCTCTGTCTCACATAGCCCAGGCTCACTACCTAGCCATGGATGACCTTGACCTTCCCCTGAAATTATGAGCATATTCTATGGCAAGAATCAGTTTTGTGAGGTGCTTGCCATTGAAGCCAGGGTCATGACAGGCAAGGGCTCTGCCAATGGAGGTATAACCCTAACCCCCAAGCAAGTTTTCTCTTCTTTTTCACGCCACAAAAGTGAAAACAGAGGTACTTCTTTTCATCTTGAGAAGCAGATCAATGAACCAAAAATATAGGGGGACTTGAATGGTTGTGACACTTGAAACACACGTTCTCGAATGTGGCCAGTGTCCATGTCAGTGACCATAAGAAGGCAGGATACCAACAAAGGATAACTCTCTGTTTTTGTAATATCAATCTGCAAAGATATACCACTTTATTTACAATTTTTTGGAAAAAAAACTTATACTTTATTAAGAGATTATTCTGTGAAGAGCTATTTTACATATTTTGCCTAAAATTGTAACATGCTTACTTTAAGAAACCAAACCATAAAAAAATTTTTGTTTGTTTGTTTATTGACAAGATCTCTTTATGTAGCTCAAGCTGGCCTTAAACTACCCTCTAGCCTATTATTCCTAAGTCATCATGTGATAATGTTCTAAGACAACCTATATGTTACTCAACAATCAGGAACATATGTAGTAGAATTCTCGTAATCTCCTGTGGCTATTTACTGTGCCCTGGTACATTCTCCCTTCTCTAATATAAATGATCACTAAAATTAATTGAACATATAATATTTCATTTACTATTTAATTTTGTCATTATTACTACTAATTCTAAAAATACTACTAGGGTATTTTTATGATGATGGAATGTTATTATGAGTTCAGTGTCTGTTAGAGTATCTGAAGCTAATGGGTACAGGAGCCATCAGAACTGCTTGAGCGATAAGTACCATTGTGATGTAATATCAAAACTAGAAAGCATTAGAAAGATCATAGACACCCTATATCCACGTTCTGTTAATTCTATACAACTGGGTGTGAGCACTGTGATAATAAAAGTCAACTGTGTCTCCATCCTGAGCAAAAGACCATGGGCCCAGAGAGCACAGTAGAAACGCACTCTGCATTGACTCACAGAACCTCCTTCTCTGAGGCCATGATGCACAAATCTCTCTCTCTCTCTCTCTCTCTCTCTCTCTCTCTCTCTCTCTCTCTCTCTCTCCAGATATCTTTGTTTATTTGGTTTTTTTTTGTTTGTTTGTTCGTTTTTTGTTTTTGTTTTTATTTAATTAATTTATTCAGATTACAACTCAATTGTTATCCCATCACTTGTATCCTCCCGTTCCTCTCTCCCTCCCGCTTTCACCCTATTCCCCTCCCCTAAGTCTATGACCAAAGGGGACCTCCTCCCCCACTATATGATCATAGGCTATCAAGTCTCATCTTGGTAGCCAGCTTATTCTTTCTTTGAGTGCCACCAGGCCTCAGTTGAAGAATGGATAAAGAAACTGTGGTACGTTTACACTATGTAATACTACTCAGCTATTTAAAAAAAAAAAAAAAGGAAATCCCAAAATTTGTGCACAAATGGATGGAACTAGAAACGAACATACTGAGTGAGTTAACCCAGAAGCAGAAAGACTCATATGATATATACTCACTTATAATTGGGCACTAGCCCAAAAGGCATGTCCCCTGAAAGTCTTCACTTACTAGGAGATTGGGATAGATGTGAGGACATCCTACTGGGACTCTAGGTAAAAGAAATATTGGAGATGGGGAAATAGAAGGATCCAGAGGGTCTTAGAAACCTACAAGAAGAACATCATGATGGGCGGATCAGGGCCCAGGGGCGTCTCTCAAACTATTGCACTAACCAAGGACAATACAATTAGTAAACATAGAACACATACTCTGATCTACCCAATAGACAGGACATTCTCCACAGTTATGTGGATAGCGGAGACCAACTCTAACAAATCTCTTATATTCATTAACTCTTCTCACGGCTACGGGAAATCTTCAAATATTTGATGTTAGCTCTCGTGATGCCCAGAGATTTTTTTTTTTTTTTCCTGACCAGACACAGCTAGTACATTCAATTGTTCCTTGTCTTTTCACACACTTCAGAGGCCCTCAACAATTCATTTACAAGTTTACACTTCCTGGAGAGGGTGGTGGAGATGTGTTGGGGGCAATAGACTAAATATTTATAAGCAGCAAGTGGGAAGCGCACGTGGGTGACTTGCTTCTTCTCTAATGAGGTAATGTAGAAGTAGCAGGACTGAGAGGAAGGCTGTGCCCTAGAAAAATGCCTCCAATGGGAAAAATATAGACCTTAACAAAACTAAATGTAGTATGCATTTGAGCTAGGTTCACCCGCTGATCTAGGTGGTTCTCAACACAGCCACCAGAGGTGACCTCAAAAATCTGAGTGTCACTCAACCAACGCTCAAAAAATTGTTGTTAATTTCTTACTGGAGAAACTACACTTCCTTTAGTGCTGCAAACACCACATTAACCATTCAGAGTGTGCTATTCCATCGACTCACTGCAGGCTCCCTGGGAACTAAAGCCGGGGACTATTTTTATAGGGTAGTTATTAGTTGTTTTTCTTGAATGGAGTTTGAGGAATCTATATTTACTCTGACTACATTTTACGCTGGCAGAGTCAACCCATCTTTCCAATCTGTCAAGTTTCTTCTGCACTCTGACTGCCATCTTTGCATCCAGTGCAAACATTGCCTTTGCCAGTTCCATGCCACCTATGGCTCCAAAGCACACGTGCTATAAATTGCCTCTTATAAGATATATAATCAACTGGATGATAAACAGTGTGCATCTATCACTTCTGTCTAAGCCCAGAACAATGCTTTGTTTCTCTGTAGATCATACAAATCTCCCACTGCTCACGTCACATTTCTCCCTTCTTTATTATCACCAACAGTCTCATTCTCCTGCTACCCAGCCTTGGGCAACTACCAGCCCACTTTCTGTATATATATACGGTTGCCTTTTGTGTACAGTTCATAGAAATGAAATGACCAACATGTTGCCTCTTTGTTTCCTTTTCACTTACCTTTTTTCAAGGTACATCCATTCTGTAACCTGTGTTAGAATTTGGCTTTTTATATAATAATGGCATACTGTAGAAATATATTTTGACTGTTGATGGCTGCTTGGATTGTATCCATTCCTTTTATAAAGAATAATGCTGCTATATATAAAATACACATTATATATAGGTCTCAATATAGATATAGACACATGAATACATATATGATTTTCATGTGAACAAATGTTTTTAGTACTTTGGGGTATATATTTGAAATGGATGGCTGATCAGGGGAGAATTCTGTTTAATGTTTTAGAAACTGAGATTTTTTTTCCCAAGCCAGTTTTTCCTTTTCTACTGTGTGAGAGTTTTGATTTGGAACATCTTCCTCAGAACCTGTGGCTGTATTTCTTATTGGAGTAACCCTGGCAGCTGTGAAGTGGAGTTTTGAGTTTTCACCTTCTAATAACTAACCTTGTTGTATCCTTCTATGTGCTCATTGAGAATTTGACTATTGGCCTTGGAGACAAGGCTACTGAAATCACTGCCCAAATTTTAATTAGATTATTGGTCTTTTTGTTGTTAGGGTGCAATAATGTTTATTATATGTTTATATCACCAACCCCTGATCAAAGACAAGATTCATGAATATCACCTGCTACCTGTGGGCTTGATTTTTTACTTCCTGGTGGTATTCTTTGAAGCACACATGCCTCAAACATTGAATTCTAAATGTGCCTAGATTTTTTCCTGTTGCTTGTGGTTTTTGTTATTGTCCCAATTTTTAAAAATGTTTTCATACAATATATTTTGTTCATACTATTTTCCCTTCTCCAACTCCTCCCAGTTCCCACTTCCCTCATGTATGGAGAAGAAAAACATTTTTTTTTTCAGTGGAGTAACACTGGATATATGAACAACAACCCCAGGCAGGCTGAATGCTCAGGAATAGTTGGCCAACACAAAATGCACTCTCTGTTTCTTGTTGTTGTTGTTGTTGTTTGTGTTTTTTTTTTAAAGCACAAGGGTTAGGGTTGGGCTAGGGATAGGGATAGGCATAGGGCTAGGGTTAGGGTAAGTGGATTCATTGCCTAATCCAAGGTCATGAAAATTCTACCTACGTTTCCTTCTAATGGTCTTATAATTTTAGCTCTTGCCTTTAGGTATTTGGTCTGTTCTAGTTTATTTTTATGCACGACACAAAGCAAGGGTCCAACTTCATGGTTTGCATGTGATGGATAGATGTTTCTGTAATTGTCCCAGAACTAGTTGTTGAAAAGACTATTCTTCCTCCATTGAATTGCCTTGGCACTCCTGTCAAAAATGAACTGTCTATAAATATAAGGAGTTATTTCTGAACTTCTAATTCTATTCCATTTGTATATGTCTGTGCTTATGCTAATAGCACACTGTCATTATGGTGCAGCTTTATAAACTGTGTTACAGAAACCAGTCATAGCAGTGTTAAAGAAGACTAGACTGAGTAAAGGCCTCTGGGTGACACCTGACCATGAAGCTCAGGAAGACATGGGATTCAACTTCTTGGGCTACTAGTACATTTTTAGTAGACAAGATTTTGACATATGATTAAGCTCTGAATAAATATTTGTTCACTAACTGACTGATTGACTGAATAAATAAAAAAATAAGTAGAATCCATTTTCAAATTTCAATCCCATATAAATCTACTTACCTGTACATTCTCTCTCTCTCTCTCTCTCTCTCTCTCTCTCTCTCTCTCTCTCTCTCTCTCTCTCTCTCTCTCTCTCTCTCTCTCTCTCTCTCTCTGTCTCTCTTCCTCTCCCATTGTGTCTGCTTCGGACACTAGTATGAAATAGCTTGCCAAATATCTTGCTAAAGTCCAAGCTATTTGTTTTAACTCTCGGTGCCAAGAGACTACATATAGCATTCATCACCTTAGAGTCAACAAAACAATGCCATTCCCATCATAGGCAGCCCCTCCCCCATGATTTGAAAATGAGCTTTGTTACCAACTTCTATGAACTGTAAATTTCACAAACAAGTATACTATTCTTGTTGAGCAGGGGAGAAAGAATCACTGCCCTAATCATTAAGTGTCACTGTCCTTTGCCAAAGAGCCAGCCCAGAAAGTGATGAAAGAGGCAAAGGAAAGCCCCTCTATGCGCTGTTTGACAGGGCCAACCAGGGGACCTTCCACTTCTGAGCACAGCCTGGAGGAGATGCAAAACATCATGACAAGTACATTTTCATCTCACGATGAAATAAGTCAGCCAAGACACAGAGACATTTCAATCTTTCTTCATAAATTCAGGATTTTCTTATTTCTATAAAGCAAACGACTTTTCAATTATCAGGAAGTTACCACACACATGCACATGTGCAAGGCTTGTATGCACAGATACACATGGCATGCACGCATGCACACACACAGACATAGGTACTTGGAACTGTCGCATCTCTGTATTTAGTTGAAGATTGGTTTCCAAGTGCAATCAGTGTAGATCTACATACAAATACTGACACCGACATACCCAAGCTAGCTTGTCTTATGGAAATGCCCTTGCCTGAACTTACAAGCAACTCCTGCAACATATCTAATCATTTCTGCCTCAAGTACTAGCACAGCTTTCACGTGTATAAATAATAACCATCACCATTATCATCCAAGATTGCTATGCGGGTTATCCCATTTACTCTTTTCAGGCGAGATAGATATTTTTCTTTACTGCAAAAATGAGACCATCAAAGCTCCAGGAAGCTGGAAAAATTATCAATTCATAATCAGAAGAGCCAGGACTCAAACCCAGATCTATTTGATACCAAACTGTATGGCTTTAATCACTGTGTCATGATGCCTCTTAGAAAGACATACCACGCTAAAACCGTGCATAGGGCAATCTTCAGTAAAGAGAAGATGCCTGTGTGCCCGAACGGTTCCCAAATACAATCCAATTGCTCTTTCTCCAGTTGCCAGCCCTGGACTTGCCCAGGCCAAATCCACATAATCATAAGACTGCCTGCTTCTCCTTCTCACAGTCTCCAGACTGCATATTTGGAGGGTTGTTCAGGTTTCTTGTTTAGATTTTTATCTTTTGTTTGTTTGTTTTGTTGTTGTTTGTTTTTTAGATAGATCTCCTGTTATAGCCAAGGTTGATCTAAAATCATGATCTTCCTGCCTCTGACTCCCAAAGTGCTGAGATTATAGGTGTCCACCATTATGCCTGATGTGCCTTTTCCCTATAACAACAAAGCCCCACACGCACTCTACTCCCTTACCAATGTTTCTCTTTGTATTCTTAATCATATGCACAATTGCTGTACAGATTACTCTCTAGAACCTTTACATCTCACATGACAATGACTTTGCATTCATTGAGCAATTTTCCGTTTGTCTCTCCCCCAGCCTCGGCCAACTACTTTTCTACTTTTCAGATTCTGTGACATGACTGCCCTACATGTGTTATGTAAGTAAACTCATGCAGTATTTACCCTCTATGGGTGACTTAGTTCTTTTCTCAGCGTCCTCAACATTCCTCCATGCTGTGACACATGACTAAATAATATCACATTGCAGCATTTACCACATTTTCTTTGTCCGTTTGCCATTCTGTGAATGCTTACTTGGATTTGTCATTACACACAACAACACAACAAAGGAGAGAGGGCAGATATGTTTTCAGGGCACTACTTACAATTTTAAAATAAATATCCACAAACAGTGCCAGTAATATAGTTCAGCAGGCAAAGGAGTTTACCTAGCCTGAGTATTGGAGTTGGAGCCCCAGAACTTGCACAGTGGAAGAAGAGAAATGTTTCCATAAGTTGTCTTCTGACTTGCACATGTGCACACCCCCAATATAAAAAATAAATACATGTTTAAAAAATAGTAAATATCCAGAGATAGAATTGCCAGGTTATATTTTGTGTGTGCATATGTATATGTGTGCCTGTGCCTGTTTTTGTGTCCATGTGTGTCATTCTGCATATGTGTGGAGGTCATAAATAAACATGGAGGTGTCTTTCTCAATTGCTTTCCACACCGTGTGGGTGTGAATGTGTAGAGACACAGATTTGTCTATGTGCATGAGTATCTCGAGGTTGAAAGTCAATATTGGTTGTCTTTTTTTTTTTTTTTTTTTTTTTTTTTTTTTTTTTTATTGCTCTCCACACTTATTTTTTGAGACAAGGCATGTTACCTAACGTTAACCAACTCAGATAGACTGGCCAGCCATCAAGCCCATGATCTCCCTGTCTCCACCCCCCCAGCCCAGCACTGAAGTTCAAGACCAGCTTGGGCTACACAGGGAAATCCTATTACACACACACACACACACACACACACACACACACACACACACACTCACACACGTTTTACATATCATAAATATGTTTAAATATATATATGCATATTTCCTTAGATATTTTTACAGTAGCCCATTATGAAGATAATAGTTTACAAACAAGTATTACCGTTACATAAATGTCACATGTTGATTTTTACTTTGATGCACATATGCTGTTTAGTTTGAAGTTTTGATGTCATATCTAGGAACTTGTTACCAGTATGGTGTCCTCACGTGCCACCAGCCCCCCACATGCCCAAGGAGTTTTATTGTTCCAGGCCTTACAATTTTATTCATTTTTGTACATAAATAAAGATCAAATTATAAGTGGATATCCAGTTTCTCCAACACTATGTGCTGACTATCCTATGACTTTTTTGGCATCTTTGTTGGAAGGAATTTGACCACATAATATGAGTTTATATCTGGGTTTTCTGCTCTATTCTATCTACCTATATTTTTATCTTGTTATATCACTCTATTTTGCCTACCATAGCTTTGTAATATATTGAAGAAAAAAATGGAGAAAGAACCCAGACACATGCAGCAGAAGATTTACTATGGTTAAAATGGCTGTACTACCCTGTGTTGGATTCATTCTTTTTCAAAGTCCCAGAAGGTTTTTTGTTGTTGTTTTGCAGAAATACGGAGCAGGGCAGAGGAGGATTGTGGTAGTGCTATATCTTGAAGTTCATAGAGAATCACAAGGGATCCTAAATAGCCAAAAGCAGCCGTGGGGAAGAACAAAGATCTAGGCTTTAATTCCTTGCTCCTTCTTGAAGATCAGTTCACCACAAATTCTTTCCCATTCGTATGATGTTCTCTTGGGGATACTATTTAAACAAATGAATTGCAGAAAGCTAAAGAAAGTCTCAATTCTTCAAGTCCTCTCCAAGTAATTTCTAGACAGAAGCTGCTATGGTTTAGATGCTCATGGCCTCCAGGTTCATACACTGAAACACACTCTACAATGACGATATCAAGGGCATGGAGTTGGAGCCGTTAGTTGCAAAGGTGGGAAAGAAGGAACGAGGTCAGCATAGAAGGTATGTAAGTGTACAGCAAGTAAAATCCACATATCAGCATAGTGAGAGGGTATCATCTATGAACCAAGAAATGGGCCTTCAGCACACATCAAATCTACAGAAACCCCAATTTTGGAATTCCTAGACCTATGCTGTGTGTAAGCTGTCTGGCACAGGGCATTTTGTCACAGCATCCCAAATGGGTTAAGGCGGGAATCCAGTTCACACCAACCCTCATCGATTCACATGGTTTCTTCCCCAAACTTGATACAGATCTCACGAATTTCATTCAACCTATATCATTTCATTCGATATTTATATCTGCTATGATGATGCTGTGCATTTTTAGAGAAGGACCCATTATTTTTCCTCCAACTTCAAATGCCTTTTTTATTAACTTATTCATATTACATCTCAATTGTTATCCCATCCCTTGTATCCTCCTGTTCTTCCCTCCCTCCTGCTTTTATCCTATTCCCCTCCCCTATGTCTGTGACTGAGGGGGACTTCCTCTCCCATCGAACCCCTACCCAGACCTAGCCAATGGACAGGACATTCTCCACAGTTGAGTGGAGAGCGGGGACTGACTTTCGCACGAACTCAAATGCCTATTTAAAAAACCATGACATGTCTAGTTCCCATGTACGCTCTGAACGTAGGACATGATTTAGACCCTAGTTTTCTCATTTATCAGTTACATGTCTCTACACAACTCATTCAGTGAATCCAAGTATCAATGATATCATCTAAGGGTGGCTGTAGTTTCAGTATGGATGCGTCATGACACAATTCAAAGTGCATCCTTGGTCTTTGTTCGTGGTTCCTAGAACAGATGCCCTAAAGCACTTAGAATTTCCTGAATGGCTAGAAGGTGAAAGGGACATTTTGTTGCTGCTTTATTCATAATTTTCTTCTTTCAAACATACCTAGTTTTGCTAAGCACTTATGCATGGAACCCTGGAGAGCTTTGGCATGAATAGAAGGAATGGAAGCTTCGTCAATGGTCCAGTAGGATACGAACTGGGGACTGAGTTGATGAGCAATGGCCAATGATTTAGTCACTCACATCTATGTAATGCAGCCTCTATGGGAATACCCAGGACAGAATTCAGAGACCTAGGCTGGCAAACTGGCAGGAAAGACCAACTGGAAAGGCACAGAAGCTTTGCTCACCCTCCTCTCTATGCCTTACTTTATGCGTCTTGTCCCTTTAACTTGTCCTTTTTGCTGTATTGTACTCTTTATAATAAGATAAGAAATGTAGATCAAGCATTTTCCTGAGTTCTATGAGGCATTCTCACAAGGGGAAGCCTTCCACTCCCAACTATAGACAAGACCAATCAGAAATATAACGGTAAGATTTGAGACCAGCCTACAAAGTAAGGGCAGCTCAGGGTGCTTTGACTTTGGAAGCTAACCTGTGGTAGCTACTGTCAGAACTGAATTGTATTGTTAGGCATCCAGTTTGTGCCCGGAGAGATGCAGCATTGGCTGGTGGTATGGGAAAGCCTCATATATGTAATGACAGCAGGCTGTGAGTAGGAACAAATCTTCCTAGCAGTAGATATACCTATGCCAATGCTTTGATATGGAGATTAAATTAAATGACACAGTGCCTGACATAGCTTACCAAAGACTATGTGTCATCTCCTCCTAGTTATGAACATTTACATCTCTGGGACTTATGGGTAGTCCCTGCCGTCAGTCACATGCTCTCTACGCACAGCATCTGTGGCTTTTCAGAACTGGGCAGGGTGCATGAGACTGTTCTTCAAGAATAAGAAAGTGGGGGGAGGTGGAACAAAGGAAGGAAGGAGAAATGGGGGTCTAGAGAAGAAATGAAGAGGGACAGAAGAGCAAGATGGAGGAGTGATTTGAGATCTACCCATTGCCTGCTATCTCATGTGGTGAGCTCGTCTCCTCTTGGCCCAGGACAAATAAGGAAATATAGTCCCTGGATATATCCTGATGGAAGTAAAGGTGAGAAAGCTCTTCCTGTGACCTCCTGCTAACTGGCTTTCTACTCCTCCCTGATAACCCAGTCTGATTTAGGTTCTTAGAGGTTGAGACGGAACCCAGATCACTTCTATGAATGTGCAATGAGCCTGTAAGTGCACTTTGGGCAACAAATCAAAACCACTGTTAGCAGTTACTTCAACCCAGGAAGCTCCTCTCTCTGAAGGACCAACTGCCCTTTCATTAAAAAAAAAAAAAAAAAAAAAAAAAAAAAAAACCTTCTTCTGTGGGGACACAATACACGCACTGTGGAAGGACACACATTCCCACTAAGCAACATCAATTCTCAACACATTCAATATAATCTCTTCTGCTCCTATAATTAAAAATTAAATAAGAAGTGTTATGTCAAAGAAGCTCCAAAGCTGATTTTATGTACTCTCTTTTTCCTCTGAAAACATATTACTTACTAGGGTTTTTCCAGTATAATTATATTCCTGGGAAAACAGGCAGGCAGAAGAATAAATCAACATATAATCTGTCTTTAAAGTTCTAGTTTATATTTTATGATCTTTACAAGTTGTTAAAAAAAATCAAGTCTGAAATTTTCTACAGTGAACACATACTATTTTCTCTTTTGTTGATGCTTGTAAAAGGAAAATCATATACAATATTGGTTCAGTTGTACCTTTTAGACACAGAGAGAACCACAGGCTTTTGCTCACGCTAAGAATTTCTGCTAGCATATTTCTTAACGTAAATGCCTGACACGACGATGTTGCTTAATAGATTTTTCTGAATGGATAAACATTAATAATAACAACAAAAACTAAGAATATATTTGAGCTCTAGAAAAGTCAATGTTTTGCCTACCTGACTTTCCTTACCATGCCTTCACTTTCACAAAGAGAGCGAGACCAGTCTCAAGGGAAGCATAAGGCATTTTGCCATTTTCCTTAACTCACTTACAAGGGACATTCTCATTTGTTTATTTAGGAAGGTCACAGACCTCAGAGAAATTTACATCTGTCTTTGTAAGCTGTGAGGGGGAAAATCATAAGTTCAGATATAGGGAAAAAATCTGATTACATGAATCTTAGTTGACAAGTCCAAACTGCTTACATTTTAAAACAGAAGATTTTTACATCAAGGGAGAAACCTATCCTCTCCTCTGTAAAGTTACAGACACTGAACTAAACTGAATTGAGTCATCCCAGGGATACAGTGTGATGGCTAGTCTTGGTTGTCAACTGGACCACATCTGGAATTAACTAAAACCCAAGTGGCTGGGTACACCTGTGAAGGATTATTGTCTTGATTAAGTAATCTGAAGTGGGAAGATCTCCTTGTAATTTGAATCTTTTGGGGTGGAAGGATACACACCTTGAATCTGGGCCACACCTTTTGCCGCCAGCCTATATGAAAGTCATGGGAGAAGGGGCTGGTTCTTTCTGCTGCTTTTTCTCATTCTCACTGACCAGTCCATTCCTTCACTGGCATTAAAGCCTACTTCCTGGGAATGTTGGCGTATATTGAAGCCCAGCTAATACCCAGCCTTGTGAACTGAACAACTACTGGACTGTTGGAACTTACATTGGTAGATAGCCATTGTTGGACAAGCCAGACCACAGCCTGTAAGGCGTCCATGTGTATGGCTTATACGCATTCATTCTATCAGTCTGTTTCTCTAGAGAAGCCTGAAAAATACATGGAGTCAGTAATTAATTGGCAGGCAGGACTTGTTCCCAAGCACCTAATTCGCATTCTCACACATGTTCCATCACACTGCACCGTGGTGTGGACTCCTTCAGTGCTTTGTGGGTCAGTAGTAAAAGTTAGTTAAGGCAGATGATGATGATAATGAAATTTCACTGTGCTGGAAACAGAAAAAAAAAAAAACGAGGTCAGTCCACTGGCATCCAGCAGAGCTTTGTTAAGGCAATACACCCATTCCTGTCTCTCTCTCTACATTAAAAAAAAAAAAAAAAAAAAAAATAGCCCATGTTCTTCATTTAAAATAAGCCCTAGGCAACTAAATATCATTCATTAAAAACAGTGAAGACAAGTGACAGCTCCTAGTAGTACATTTTGAGAACAGAACAAGCAGGATAAAGATAGCTTAGAAACCACGTACAAGCAGAATTCTTCCACAGCCATCCTGGTCCCCTGCTGCCCAATTTTAAAAAGTGGATTTTTTTTTTTTTTGTATCACAAAAATAAATACTCTGGGGTTTTGACATCCAGAGAAAGGCTGACATCTCTGTAGAGGTGCTGTGCCTTCAAGAGTCTAGGAGAGAAAAGTCCTAGCTTTGGCTGAGGTTCCTAACTCCAGGGATGGAACTTGAGTGGGTATTGAAGCTCCATTTGAGTGGTACCTAAAGGACCTCCGTGTCCGAATGGAAGAGTGGGTTCCTGGCAGTAATTTGGTCTTGGATGTTTTCATGGTGTTACCACAACCAGGAGTTTCTTCTTTATGAACATAAAGACCTGGACTGGGAGAGTTCTAGAGCTGTGTCTGTGAGAGCTAAGCTTTGACCCCACATAAGCTCTACATTCCACTTATTGGTATAGAGTTAACTAAATGTATTTAGACATGATGTCACAAGACTTTCAGAGGTTCCCAGCAGCCCTGGTTAAAACAACCCCAGATCGGAAACAATGATGAGTGGTGGTAGGATAGACACATTAATGCACCGTTAGAGGGATCATGAATAGCTATTCTCAGTCATGAATACATTCCTATGAAAACCATCAGTCAAAAAGGCCAACTCCACCCACAAAGTTTACACTGAATACTAACTTGTAAACGAATCAAATTATCTACAGCGGTAAAATGAAGTCAATAGGTAGTGGATCCCCTGAGAAGTGGTCCCTAAAGGCAATCTTAAGAAGCAACTGACACTCTTGTTAATATTAATAATAATAAGTTGACTTATGCATGATACATTCATGTGGACATGCATGCCACAACATGTATGTGGAGATTAAAGGACAACTTTGTGGAGTTGGTTAGAGCTCTCTTTCTGCTTTTATATGCATTCTGGGAATGGAACCCAGGTCGGCAGGTATTGTACCAGCCCCGGTGATTTTGTTTCTCAACTTGAGTTCTTTAGTAAAAGCCACTGAGCTCTAAGCTGACTGAGTGTGAGTTTATAAGAATGTATGCACATGACATTTTTAAAAATTGAAGTCCTAAAAAGTGTTCCTATAGAAACACCACAGGGAGTGATATCAGTTAGTAGGAGAAGCAATCTGTCACCAAGGTGAAGACTGATAACCCCCACAGGCAGCCTTTTCTTTCCTGTCCTGATGTTCTCGCTTCCTTGATTATGAAACTGGTCACCAGCCCATAAATGAGAACACAATGTATTAAATGTCACATTTTTATGCAGGAACCAAGGCGCTCACTTCTTTGTGCCCGAAGGCAAGATCAGGTCTCAGTTTTTATATACTAAAAATGGACCTATTAGGATAATGAGTGGGTTCATGTCTGTCATTTTCAAATTGATTGCTGGCAATGTTCAGTACCTGAAACATGTCCTGCTAATTACAAGGAGCAATCAGGGATATTCAGGGACATTCAGGAACATACATCATTTGGGGCCATGGACTAATTGGTATGTGTCCTTTGTAAAGTCTGTTGAAAAAACATAGAAGTCTGTCCTCCAGGTTCAATAAAGAGAGAAAGGTAAGGGAATCAACTTTTAAAATTTCTTTTAGGAGTTAATACACAGTTAAACATTTATATAATCTTCATGATAGTTTCCCATGATATATACTACTAGCCTCAGTTTGTGGAACAAGAGACAAAGTCAGGATAAGTTATACTAGGAAAGATTGAAATCTGAGTGTGTGTATGTGGAGGGAGGGCGGTGGTGTCAATTCTGCCACACACTTTCCTACCAAGGTTGATGGTATTCTCCAAAGCAAGTTCTTTGCAACTTTACTTCTCTTCTATCCCAGTACAGATGAGTATTCCAAATGACACAGAAAACAAAATAGCATCTTTCTCAAACAAGGACAAGTGCTTTCAATAGCTGAGCCAGTGTACGCATAAAAGTATCTGATTTGTCATCAATAGGCTAGATTGTATCCCCCAACTTAAGCCCAATGTTTTAAGGAATGCTCAGGGAAAGACTGTCAGAAGCAGGACATAATTGTCTACTTTCAACGAGTCTGACTTCTCTTAGACCTACGGGTGAACCATTCCTCTCTCTCTCTCTCTCTCTCTCTCTCTCTCTCTCTCTCTCTCTCTCTCTCTCTCTCTCCCCCCCCCCCCCCACCTCTAACACACACATACATGCACATTACCTAGTTTATTTTATTACTGGCATGTGTATCTGTCCACTACATGTGTGTTGTGTCCACAGAGGCCAGAAGGGGGCATCAGAACCCCTGGGACTGGAGTCCCAGCATGTGGATGCTGGGAACCAAAATCTGGTCCTCTGAAAGAGCAAGCAACATCCTAAGCAGCTGAGCAATCTCTCTAGCTCCCACTCTTCACTGTTAACATTATATAACTGGTCAGTATTTACCTGGGAGGAAAAAGATAATAAATGGGACCTTATGCAACCAAAAAACTTTCTGCAAGGCAAAGGATACTGTCAATAGAACAAAATGACAACCTAGGGAACGGGGGAAAAACTTCACTAATCCTACAAGAAACAGAGGACTAACATGCAAAATATTTAAAGAACTCAAGAAATGAAGCATCAAAAACCAAGTAATCTGATGAAAAAATGGGGTACAAAGCTAAACAGAATTCTCAACAGAGTAATATCAAATGACCAAGAAGTACTTAAAGAAATTTTCAACATCTTTAGTTATCAGGGAAATGCAAATGAAACTGAGGTTCCATCTTACACCTATCCGAATGGCTAAGATCAAAAACTCAAGTGACAGCACATGATGGCATGGATGTGGAACAAGGTGAACACTCCTCCATTGTTGGTAAGAGTGCAAACTTGTACAACTATTTGGAAATCAACCTGGAGCTTCTCAGAAAATTGGAAATAGATAGACCTTAAGACCCAGCTATAGCACTCCTAGGCATATACCCAAAAGATGTTCCATCATATAACAAGAACATTTGCTCAACTATGTTCATAGCAGCTTTAAAAGTAGTATCCAGAATCTGCAAAAAGCCTAGATGTCCCTCAACTGAAGAATGGATGTATTTTTAAAATTTTACACACTGGAATACTACTTAGCTATTAAATACAAAAAATGAGCATTTCGCAGGCAAATCGATGGAATTAGAAATGATCATCCTGAGTGGGGTAACTGAGACCCAGAAAGACATACATGGTATGTACTTACTTATAAGTGAATAGTAGCCATAAAGTACAAGATAACCATGCTATAATTCACAGACCCAAAGAAGCCAAGGAGGGTCCAACGGAGAATGCTTGAATCTCACTCAGAATAAAATAGACATCTGAAGTAGATGGAGGGAGGGAACTGGGTGGGAGAAGGGTGGAGATCAGGTTGGGGAGAGTGGGATGGGAGTTGGGGAAGAATCGAGACAAGAATGAAAATCTGCAGGGGGGAGTCATCCCTGGGACAGAGGAGACTCCCAGGAGCCTATGGTAGTGACTCTAGCTGAGACGCCTAGTAGCGGGGGGTTAAGGAACCTGAATTCTCCACCTCCTGTAGTCAGGTGGGACCTCCAGTGGAGGAAGAGAGACACCAACGCACCCAAAAAACCTTAGGCCTAAAATATGTCTTACCTAAAGAAGTGTACGAATAAAGATGGAGCAGAGATTGAGGGAATGGCAAACCAATGACTGGCCCAACTTGAGACCCAGCCCATGGAGAAGGCCAACTCCTGACATTATAAACGATACCCTTCTATGTTTGCAGACAGGAGACTAGCATAACTGTCTTCTGAGAGGCTTCATTCAGCAGCTGATGGAAACAGATGCAGAGACCCACCGCCAAATAATAGGCTAAGCTAGGAGAGTTCGTCGAAGAGTGGGAGGAAGGATAGTAGGAGCCAGAGATTCAAGGACACCACAAAGACCTACAGAGTCAACCAACCTGGGCCCAAGAGGGCTCACAGGGACTGAACAACCAACCAAAGAGCATGCATGGGCTAGACCTAGACCCCCAACACATATGTAGCAGATGTGCAGTTTGGTGAAAATGTGGGTCCCCTAAAAATAGAAGTAGGGACTGTGTCTGACTCTGTTGCCTGCCTCTGGATCCCTTTTCCCTAGTTGGACTGCCTTGTCAGGCCCCAGTGGGAGAGGATGGGCTAGGTTCTACTGTGACTTCAGGTGCCAGGATAGGTTGGTACCCTCTTACAGGTCTCCCTTTCTCTGTGAAGAAGAAGAGAAGATGAGAGGAGGGAGCATGAGGGTGGGACTGAGAGGTAAGGAGGGGTAAGGAGCTTTCTCAGAAAATTGGAAATAGATAGACCTTAAGACCCAGCTATTGCACTCCTAAGCATATACTCAAAAGATGTCCCATCATATAACAAGAACATTTGCTCAACTATGTTCATAGCAGCTTTAATAGCAGTAGCTAGAATCTGCAAAAAACGTAGATGTACCTAGATATTCTATCACTCAGTTCCCTCATAATACAGAAAAATGAGAATATCTACCTGCCATAAAGCATGAGAAAATCCCACCCATGTCTTTAAAAAGCTTTACTGGTAACAAAGCACCATAAAATATCTATGGTCCCCCTGTGATCATAAGGGTGCTGAAGGAAGCTGGCCTTGGTTTGTACAGGCCTCACCTACAGCCCTCTACAGCTCCTGACAGGGAAGGGTTGGGAAAACTCCTGAACCCTAATGGTACGCAAAGGCAAATGGATAATGTAATTTTATACTTGGGGATTGACTGGACCTAAAATTAAGTAGAAAAAGAAAACTAATAGTGAATTTGCCAGGGTAAGGAGACTTACAATCAGCCTTGACTTTGCACTCAAAGGGACAGGACAGACATCTGTCCTTTAGCATCTCTGTGGCAGTGTTTGAAGAGTGGAACACTGGGAGAATCGTCCAGAGCCACATGAGAGAGTGGCGGTAGTGACAGAGCAGGCAGAGATAGATTTCCTTTTTTTTTTTTTTTTTTTTTTTTTTGACCTAAAACTGGATTTAACAGAGAACAGAGAACAGGAGACAATGTGTTACCAAGATACCCCATGATTATGCAAATACAGAAAAACAATAGATAAATCAAACTTAATAGCTGGCATACAGTCTTGTGCCTCTCCACTCCAAGGCTTCCATCTGGTGTCAAGCAGGAGTGGATAATAAAGACTGCCTCTCAAGACCCCGAGTTAGGTCGTTTTACATATTTATTACACACTTCTCAAACCAGACCCTGAAAAGCACATATTATCATTTTTAAAGAAATAAGGGTCAAAGTGACATAGGAACTTGCGTAAGACAGCCAGAGACAAAGCCATCACTAAAATATAGGTCTGGCTGACACAAGAGCCCTTGATCATTAAACTGGATCCTCTTGTCTCTCATCAGTTATGTACAGTGCATACTAGTTCTGAGTAGATCTTTGGGCTAACCCAGTAGGAAATCCAAACCATGATGCTGCTTTGAAATTGCATAGGACGTCCTGGGGTGTAGCATCATTCACCAAGCATTTGAGGAGTGCCAACCATGCGCCAGGGTTCTGATAGATATGGCTGATACAGTGTTCTTCCTGGCATGTACCCACTGATGTTCAGCAGACCTCAACCACAAACAGCCTGTTAGATATTGAAGCAACCACAGATGAAGTGTTTGCCCCGGCCCCCATGAAAGTAATTCTTAGCAAACATAAGCTCCTCAGTAAACAATACTTCCCCCCTTCCTACCTTCCTTCCTCTCTATCCTTATTCCCTCTCTTTCTCTTTTTTGGAAGCAGGTCACATGTAACCCAGGCTGTCCTCAAATTCACTATATAGCCCAGGATGACCTCTACCCCTCAGGTGCTGGGATTACAGATTTGTACGACCACAGTAGATTTTATACTAGGCAAGAGATCAAACCTAGGGCACCATGCTTACTAGACAAACACTCTAGCAACCGAGCTTTACTCCTGTCCTTGGAACGTATTCTTTAGTCTAAATAATTGTGGCCATTCTTTATTAATTTCCTGACGTTTCTGGCTGAAAAGCTGCTACACATTCTTTTAATTACAGGCTCACAGAAGGGTTCACTCAAAAAAAAAAAAAAAAAAACTAGTAAAATGACTGCAGAAAATTAACAGCCTTAATAATTTATTCATAATGCTATTAGGCAGAGCCATGCTTTATTGGGTGGTACATGCTTATGTTGTGATGCAAAGCCTGTAAGGCGGAGCTCTAGTAATGTATGATGGTGATTAATACTCTCCACATATGTTCACCGAACAATCAGCGTCTTCACATCTGTTAATGATTTCAGTAACTAGCAAGCATGGTTTTCCCAATTTAACTATTTTCAGTTGAAGGACTACCATAGACATTTGATCCTAGCTACAGCAGTGGCACTTTAGGAAAAGGGAAAGATATGGATGGTAGTCTGAAAGGGGGTTCTTGTCTCAACTTAGTCACTAAGTGCAGGTGACCTTGAGTTCTGCACTCTTCCTCCATACTATAGATGAAAAGATTGGGAGGAGGCAGTACCTGGCTTTCCAGGCTTTATAACTGTGCAGGCTGACTTTGCCAGGCATTATCTTTATCCCTCCTTGATCACTGCAACCTTTTTATCAAGTATCATTTGGAATTGGGTTCCTCCTTTCACAAATGGCATTCTTCTATGACTCCTTAGCCGAGCCCAAAGTTACACACAAAATGGAGACTCGCTGGCTGGCTGGGAGGAAAGCAATGGTTCTCTCTAACTCTGCTTTGCTGTTTGCCCTTGAACAGTGAGTCGGTTAGGAATGCAGGCCCATCATTTCCTCACTGATGGGGGATTATGTGACAACACTCAGCTACCACAAAAGACTGAGAGAGGATTAAATAATATGCTTGTACAGGGGTTTACCCAATACTTGATGTAACACTGGATACTCAGTAATAATTACCTTTTGAGACTCACAGAACTCACCTGAAATGCCTTCCAGATTCAAGGGCAAATGGTTCCCTAAGAGGGCTTAGCTTCTTTTCATTCCCCAAGGAGCACTGTGCACAGACAGCATCTTGATGTGTCATTAAATGCACAGATTTCCCCTTTAACTGTGTCTTCCCTTTCCCCTCAGAGTACGGAAGAATCACTCTGCCCTAAAGTCCCAGATCATTTTTCCCCACACGCCTTTCAAAACAGATGATTATTATGCTGAGAACATAATGGGAAAATATCCAGCGTGTATTTCAACACTGTTAAGATACGTACATACACCCAGCATAAGAAAGTCGGCCATCCCATTGTTAACTAAATTTTCACCCAAGCTGGATACAACAACACAGCTTTGTAGGGGTAAACCTCATATTTATGCAGGAAATAGACCTTGATTAGATGATAATAATAATTATTGTGAGCAGTGACTGAAAATGAGGCATATCCTAGCATTGTTCTCAACGATTCTCATTTACCAGCTCCACTCGTGAAGACGCCCCTAAGGGATTGTCTAAGTCATTTCACTGAATGAAGAATGTACAGCCAGGAACACCCAGGCCTTGTGTGCAGAATCTGTGCACCCCAGATCTGAAGCACGCAGTCTCACTTAGAGTCAGTGCTCTTTCTCATTATTCTATTTTTAACAGAAGGTGTGATGATTTAAAGGCTACATGGAGAGAACTGGCCATACTGTAAGCACCCCATAGATAGGATTTTTGTATTATTTAGGTTAAAGAAGCTAGTTATTTGTTATTTTATGGGGGTGGTGTGTGTGTGTATGTGTGTGTGTGTGTGTGTGTGTGTGTGTGTGTGGTATGTGCGTGTGGGTCTGTCCTGGTGCCTGCACTTGTGCCTGTGGGAGTGGAAGCCAGAGGAGCATGTTGAGTACCTAATCATTCTCTACCTTATTCCCCGAGACAGGGCATCTCACAGAACCTGGAGCTAAGTGTAGCCACCAAGACCCAGTGACCCTCCTGCACCCAGCCCCTGAGTGCTGGCGTGAGGTACACAGGCAACCCCACTAGATCTCTGTAAGTGGGTGCTGGGATCCTGACTCAGGTCGTCATGCTTGAACAGGAAGCATGCTTATCCACTGTGCCATTTCACCAGCGTTCTAATGTTATGTGTTGTTTTTCTCAATTAAGATGAAAAGGTGTGGCCTATATCCTCTTTCTCTCCTTCATTATCCAATATTCTCAACTCCACTGGCCTCATTGCTGTCTCTGCCCATGAACCCCATGTCCAGCGGTGGTATCTACAGTCATCACCAAGGCAGTCTCTTTCCTATCCTGACTTGTAACTTCCCCAGTCCCTGTCTTTTGGAGCTTTTCCATAGCTGACTGTCTGGCACAGCTTTAAGGAATGAGTGAGCCCTTCCTCCCTTCTGTAGACTTTCTCTGTGATTTGCAGGTGTTTGAGCCCTAGTCAAACAGTCACTCACTACACATTATTCCAGAGTTCTGCTATTGAACAAAAGGGACATGGATATGTTAATTTAACCCCCCAAATGTGAAGCTCACTCCAAGATTATAGACTCCCCACTTCCCGCAACTCACTGATACGATTGCCAAAACATCAGCAGCTTGTTTGGCTCAGGTAAGCATCAAGCTAAACGATGTTCAAATACATGACAGCATCGGTGAGGCAGATAGCAGGACTTACAGGACACTGTTCCCAGAAGATAATCGTGGTAATTGGCTGTCATCGTTCTTTCACGAGTCCAGGGAGAAGAACAGCGTGAAGTCATAACATAGGAGGCAGAAAATGTGAGGCTCAGAGAAGTGCACAGCACACCTGAATCCTAGGAACTAGTGGTGAAGCCAAGAAATAATTAAGTAGCAGATGGCCAGCCATGCTGCAGGAAGGGGGGCCCCTCCCACTGACTCACCTATCTAATTTGGGGCAGCTGGCAGTTTATCTAATGACCATTTTCAACTAGTTCAGTGCCTTGCTCTTCAAATGCAGCGCATGAACTGGCTGCACAGGCATCACTTGGGAGCATGTTACAAATAAAGAATGTTCCCAGGGCTACAGAGCCCAAATCAGCATCAGTAATGGGTTGTTCCTGAGGTCTTTTTGCTGGAGAGGTTCTGAGAAATGCCCCATAGCTCAGCCTAAGACAAGCAGGCCATGCCTAGTGATAAAATGCACTCTTTTAAAGATTTAAACGAATGAGTGAGTACAAATTAAGTACAAAATCAAAATAAGGAAAATGGAAATTAAAGTTTAAATTCTGATCAGGATAAATGTGGTAACAGCCAAAGAGAGACCAACGTAGAATCCCAAGTGCATTCTACTTGCTGCTCCAGATCCAACATCTACTTCTCCTGCAGTTCTGCTCAGTGTGCAGGGAAGCAGGAATACAAATGCTGTGTGAATCCCTGGGTACCAGAATGACTCGAAATAGGTTTTTCGGGAGCTACAGAATAACAGACTGGGATTTCTTGTGGGTTGGACTCAGGCTGAATGTGTCCCCCAGTAACAGGCACAGCTCTCTCTGAGCAGCCCCTTCTGCCTAGGTGAGTTCCAGTAACCCCTCCCTTCCTCTCCGTCAGGCCTAAGGATGGCAGTAGCATCTTCTGCCTAACTCCTACACACTACACTATCCTTCTCTGTACCTTTTTAATAATCCCCCTAATGCCCCCCCACGATACATAATAGGAGTAGATCACCTATTTGTAGGGACACGTATTGATTGGTTTAGACAAAGTTATTCACTGAAAGAATGGAAGGAAAGTGAAAAGTAATAGCAGGCTGTTGGAAAGGAGATTTGCAAGAAAGAGTCACACATACAAGGAAGAGTTACAATAAGTCTGACCAAGAGATTAATCTATCCACTGTAGGAAATAGGTTCTCAACCTGAAGTTGCCTGTTTACTGGTTTTGTGATCCTAAATTCCATCATTGGGGACAGTACTGCATTGCAATCCAGATTAGCCATTTATCCACATCTACCATCTCTTTTGTTTTGCTTGCAATGTTGAGAAACAGACATAGGACTGTGCGTGCTCAGTTAAGTACCTTACCATGGTGTTCTATGTCAAGACATGTCAAATTTTGACACAGGGGCCTCACTGAGTCATTGACGTTGGTCTTGAATTCACTCTGTACTCCAGGCTAACCTTAAGCACGCCATCCTCCTGCCTCAGCCTCCTACATAAGGGCCATTATAGCCTATCCATCATGTTCAGCTTTGTATTTTTAATAGCAAAATTCTCATTGATGCTCATCTGGCTTTCAGACATAAAACAGCTGTGGAAGAGAAGACATCTGCACCATACCCCACCATGAGAGCCATCTTTTCATGGTCAACAGTTTGTTCAGTTTTCTCTTCTTTTTGCATACCTCCTATTTCCAGAAACAGATCTGATCATTTTTCTCTCCCCAGAAGTTTATCTACACAGAAAAGGAAAAAAAAAAGAAAAAGAAAAAAGAAGAAATGTCTTTTTGCAGATGGCCTGTGGCACATGCCACTCCAGACGGTCCAATGCAATGAGGAGTCAGCATGACCAGACCAATGAAATGGGGTGTTTTCCTGCAGTTGCCTGCCCACTATGACCACTCATTCACCAAGCCCAAGTCTTATATCAACAACCAACTCTCAAGGATTCTGCCTTACCCAGCACTGAGGGTCCTCAGAAAGTCTTGCCATCTTTGTAAAGCCTTCCTTGTAGCTAGAGAAGATTAAAAAGGTCACCCTCATCCAGAATCTCCTAAGTCACGACCCATGGGACTCCTTTAGCAGTGCACACATCTGCCACCCAGGGTAGAAAGACTCAAGTACAACAAATGAAGCTCCTGACTTAAGAGCAGGGGTCAAATGTCCTTTGCTTATTTTCTAAAATTCATTTTCATCTCTTAGATCTCCCCTGTTTGTTCTTGTAGCCTCGTGCCACGTGTTTGAGTACTCAGAGCATTCCTGTTGTTGAGAGTTTCTTTTTCTGGCTTTGGCATATTACATTCTGTGCAATAACTTAACATGTTCCGGACTTTTCTTTTTTATCTAGGTAAAGTGCACATATCATAAAATTCACCACTGGCTTCTGCTATGCACAATTCAGTGGCATTCAGTACATTCACATAATTGTACAAGCATCACCATTGTCAACTAGAATAGTTCTCACTATCCCAAATTGGCCCACTGTATCAATTAAACACTATTCCCCTAACAACCAACATTCTACATTTTTCTTCTATGCATTTTTCTACCCAACTTACTTCATATAAGTAGAATTTTATGATTTTTTTCCCTTTGGGGACTGGTTCACTTCACATCTTCAATGATATCCACATATGAGGTATGCCATACATATTTTTCTTTTTAAGGTTAAATACTATGCCATTGAATGTAATGCTCACATTTTAGTTCATCTGAAAAAGATGAGGACTTGGGAACTTCCACCCTTGGTCATTGTAAATAATGGTTGGAGTAAGTTTACAGTACAGAAAGGAGAATAAATTGCTTAGAAGTCAGAGAGAGAGAGAGACAGAGACAGAGAGAGAGAGAGAGAGAGAGAAAGAGAGAGAGAGAGAGAGAGAGAGAGAGAGAGAGAGAGAGAGAGAGAGAGAGAGAGAGAGAGAGAATATGAATCAAAGGATAGGTCAGGCTTCAGTGTCTAAGAGTCGATTCTTGTGTAGATTGAATTTGAGTGGATCCAAAGGGTCTTTATATAAATTTTTAGTTCCCAGAAGGTGTTATTGGTGTTTGTAAAATCTTTGGAAGATGGAACATTGCAGGGGGGCTTTAAGTAATTGAGAAAATGCCCATCAAAGAAAAGCTTCCCTTTATCTCTCTGCTCCCAGCCTGATATATGAACAATGGCCACTACACATGACCCTGATGTGTCACCATCAGTCACACTCACCCTGAATGAGCTGATGTAATCATCGTGACTTTGAGCCTCTAAAACTGCACTAAATACATTTCTTATCTTTATAAGTTTGTTGCTTCAGGTATTCTATTGTAGTACCATGATGCTAAATAACACATATAAAACATATATAAATGTGTTCACAAGATCAGCAACACATGTGAAATTCAGGCACAGCTTTAGCAGTTACAGGCATCTAGATAGTCATGGTAACAAAGGAATGAACAAGATTGTCTAGAAAAAGCAGGAAGGCTAAAAGGCAGCAGGGGTGGGGAGGGGGTTGTTTGAGCCCAAAAGAACTCCAATTTTGTGGCTAAATAGAGGGAAAATGAACCAAAAAAGGAAGATAGAACAGCATACAGAAAAATAGAAATTAAGTTCAACAGAGTGTGTAGTTTTCATAAAACACCTGGAAGAGAAAAAAGAATAGACATACACATTTATGTGTGTGTGTTTGTATATACACATATTCACACATATATACATATATATGTACATACATACATACAAACATACATATATGTCTGTCTTGTATTTATATGGTGTGTGTGTGTGTGTGTGTGTGCATGTATGTTCAGAGGGCAGGACTCATGGGTGTGATAAAACTAAGACTGAGGATAGAGAAAATGGAAACTCATCTAACTATTATTAGTATTGGTCTTTCAAACATGATACAATGAATAAAACATCTCAGCTTAAAGTGAGTGAGACCTGGGAAACACTCTGCCCAAGGAATAAGCACATGGATGTAAATACTTACTGGGAAGTAAGTTAAATGGTGATGTATTGGGGACAAACTGTTAGATGTTTGAGATGTACCTGATAAAACCTTCAAAATGGTTTTAAAAGAGATAAATCATACTTACATACACACACACACACACACACACACACACACACACACACACACACACACACCTCTAAAGGAACAAACAACAGACTTCATCAACTGCATGGAAGCCCCAGGATGGAACGTTTAAAATCCAGCCCTTGGCAATGTAATATCTATAAAGGTAGGTGTTGTGCAAGAAACACAAAAGTGAGATGAGAAGCCAAGATGCACTCTCTGACTAGAAATTGCTAAATAAAATAAAATAAGTAGAATGCTGACAGGGATCAAGAGACCACAGAGTATCCTCCTCTCATCTCTCTCTCAGTTGTTCTATCTGTGGAACTAGGTGTGTGCATGCCTCAGGAGGAAGAAGGCAGGCGGGGAGGAGCTCTCTTGGATCTCTGCTCTCATAATACAGTGTGATTGTCTCTGCCGAGTTACTGCATTAGAAGGAACACTCATCCTTCTTTTTGTGATATGCCAGAATAGGGAGCCCAGCTAAGTTTCTCAAGCTCACTGCCTTTGCACCCCCACGAAGCTGGAGGCCTTTCTTCTCTTGTACTTCTAAATACTTGCTGCTTGTTCTTTCACCCACTTACTGTTTGCTTTCCCATTTAAATTCTCCCCTAACTTATTTTTCTACTAAGAAAACTCATTAGTATTTGATCCTTTCTCACTAAAGTATGTTCTTTGGGAACCAAGAGATAATGGATAAATATGAACTAGCTATACATTACATATAAAAAAATTATTAAGGGGAATTCAACTAGGTCAGAATTTTATTACTTTTGGCCAAAGGCCATAAGACTTAGAGAGAGAAGACAGTCTACACAAGTTTCTTTAATAGAAGTTATGGAGAGATAAAGCAAGTGTAAGTTAGAATGACTTCCTAAGTGCAAAAGTAGGTAACATTTCAGTTACTACATTAAAATGCATCTTAAGTCCTATGTATCATTAAATTATTTGGCTAGAGTATCTGATATAACATTAGCCCTAATTATAAAACCAGTGAGCAAAAGACAATCAAATGTTATGCGTGTGTGCCAACCATGCAAATCCAATGATACTCTAAAATAAATATTGATCTAATTATTCCAAGAAATGCTTGAAGTTCTTTCTAGATGCCAAAAAGAAGCAAATGAGTATGCATGGAGTACCTAGGGCATGCAGAGAACGTCATAGCTTTTCACTTCCTCTTCTCAGTGACCCACAGAACAGATTTATCAGCTCCATTTTCCAAATAAGGCAATCAAGGTTCAGAGAGCATGTGTAATCCCCCAGTCACACGTTAGTAAGTAGCAGAGCCACAATCAGGATCCAGGATCCTTCAAACTCACATTCCATGAAGCTGGCCATGTTCTGCTTTAGATGAAAAAAAAAAAAAAAATGGAAAAGGCCCGATTCCAGGATACCTTTAATATGAGCTCAGTAGACCAAGAAATAAGCCAGTGTCTTGCCTTTACGTATGAAGTAGACATGATTTTTAAAAAGATTGCTCTGAAAGCCTGGTTGCGTTTAAGAGAGGTGAGATCGATTGAGCTAAGTGCAATTCTGTGTAGCCCTCCTATAATGCTTGAAAACACTGGTTTCTATAAAAGCTAGCTCTTTGGGACAGGGGTAGGGTATTTTATTTAAGGGTCCTTGAACAGGAAAATTTGTTGGTAGAGAAGCTAAACTTTATTAAGCTTCTCTTCTTGCACAGAACTTGATGTCTATTATCTAATGGAAGTCTCATGTCAGCCCCAGTGTTGTGATATCAAAATAGAGAAAGTGAGTCTTGGGATAGTGAACATTTTGATTGGCATTACTAGGTGATTCAGCTGAAGTTCAAATCTATATTTGTCTTGGAGTCTAGGCACATGCATTAGTTACCTTTGCATAGCTGTAGCAAAATGGCTTGGAAGGAACAACTATTTATTTAGACTCAAAGTTTTAGAGCTGTCCATCCATCATGGCAGAAAGAACAGGGAAGGGCATTTCATTATGTGGTGGCCAGAAAAGGAGATCTGGAAAGAGGCCAGGGCATGACAGAGGCAGCAAGGACACACCCCTAGCAATCTACTTCCTCCTTCTAGGTCTCATCGTCTACATTTGTTATCTCCCCAAAAAGCCACCATGCTATGACTATATAGAGGGTAAGAGTTATCAGGACATAGTGACCTCTGGGCACACCCTCACAGTCACACCCAAAGGTGTGCTCCATTAGTCTCCCAGGCATTTGCTTTGATTTTCCTTTTGAGATATGGTCTCAGACAATCCCGCCTGGCCTTAAACTCAGTATATAGGTCTGCATGGTCTTGAGCCTCTGGGTCTTTCTCTCAACCTCCTAAATGCTGGGAATACAGGCAAGCACCATCTTGTCTAGCTGGAAGTCTTAGGGGGTCAAAGCCTGGGCTTTGTGCATGGGAGGTGAGTGTTCTACTAACTGTGGTACACCTCCAGAGACCCTAGGCATGTCTCAGTATAGTCAAATTGACAGTCAAGCTTAGCAATCATGGTATGTTTACCACAAGTGTATAAGTTCAAGCCCTCATCTCAATTTTGAAACTTTTGGACAACTGCTGGACACAGAAGGGGTTGCACAGCAGCTGCTTTCTGTAAGGTAGAAATCGGAATTGTCCTATGACCATAGAGGATACCAATGTTCTGAGGGACAATGATCATACCTTTTAGGCAGAGGCCAGCTGCTCTCAATAGGAAGAGTAGCTGGCCTTTTAGAGGGGTTTGAGGCAAAGGTGCTGGGGAATCCTTTGTAAAGTTCCAATACTCTAGCTGACCTTTGACCTACTTTTTTCCCGTTCTCCCATGCACAGATTTCCTCCACTCTCGCCCCCAAATTATCAGACAACCTCCTTCTCTGGATGGCAAGAAACCATACTCCATGTCTGCAATTCATCTTTGGGGAATGCTATGCTATTTTAGTGGAAAATAGCTTCAAAGAAAATTGCTCTGGTTGCCATTGGGGGGTCACTTAGGTGTTCATGGTGTCTGCATGCTCTGCAGTAATTGCTTTATTTCAGCAGGAAAAAAAAAGATACTTGTTACCATGTTCTTGCAGCTGACAGTGGCTTTTGTGGAAGAATCTATCTCATCAATGAATGAGGGGATATGTGGACAGCACATACACACACACACACACACACACACACACACACACACACACACACACACACCAGCTGTTTTCAGGATGGCTCTCTCCTATCTACCATGTCTCCTCCAAGCACCTGGCTGAGACCAGGGTATTAATCAGAGAGGAGGTGTCCACAAGGTCACTGCACTCTAGTCCATATTGAGTAGAGCGGGTGTTACCTGGGCAGCAAGCAGATAGAGACACGTTCAAAGGCACATGCAGGTAATGAGGTCTGATGGGGGAAACAATTTTAAATGAAGCTTCCTGTTCCCAATCAATATTGCCACAATGAGTGGATTTCACTGCCTCCAAAATAGGCTTCTCTGTTTGTTCCTCCTTCCCTAAAGCCCTCAAGTTTAAGAGTTTAGTCTAGGAAGGGAGGTAGGAGAGGGAAGCACGCAGCGCAGATAGCCCCCAACTCTAATAAGATGCCTGTGCTACCTTTTATCTGTACATTTCACGCAGCTTAGACAGTCCCAGGGCAGCCAACAATCCTTTTCTTTCTTCCCTTCTTTGAGTCAGTCTGTTATCATGCCCAGCGCTCTTCTCATTATTTTTTTTCCACATCATCTCCTGCTCCTCCCTCTGCAATGACCTCTCTCCCCTGTGACTGGTTCTGAGGATTCTCTTTCATTTTGCCTGCAAGACTGTCTTTGTAGCGCTAACTTTAACTAGCCGACCAATTCTTTCCCAACTCTGGAACAGGCACCCCGTGAAAAGACACGTTAGCATGTGCTGAGCGGACGTGAGTAAGGTCAGCAGCTCTGCTGACTCTCCAGCCCTCTCTGCAGGAGCTCGGCATCTTGCCTGAAAACTGCCTCCTCCGCAGCTCGAGGAGTTCAGGCTTGAAGTGGTATGAGGGCGGCCAATTCATTACGGGAGCCAGCAACTCATAACCACTGCGCTTCCTCCAATCCAGAACACCGAGACCTCAGGTGGTTTCCAGCTTCCACCTTGTTCCTCAAAACCAAGAATATCACATCTAGTAAGAAATTCAAGGGTATGTAATCAACGTCTTCCAGCAAACTGGGATCAAGGCCAACTGCATGGCACTTGCTGCTGTCCACATCCAGGAGCGGTTTGCTGTACGCGGACAGCATAAACGATAAAAGCTATGAAGAAGATGCCATCCAATGCTGTCACCCCATTGTTATTTTCCTGGCTTTCATTTGCTGCCATTTCGTTTCCTTTGCACATGCTATGGTTGGAACCACATTTGTTTAGGTCTTCACCTTTTCAGTCTCCTCTTTCTGGTCCCCCGGTATGATGTCTATGAACCTGCTCCCTTGGTTCTAGAACTTGAGTTGTGTGCACCTGAGTGGTCCTCAGGCCTCTCTATCTTTCAGTGTGGGCCACAAGATTCATTGATAGTGAGAACAGGCCCTGGATGAATAGATTATATAGACAAGCCATACCCAACCCAATAAACAGTTAGTAGGGAAGAACTCTCATACTAAGAGAGAGTTCAACTGCTTGATATAAAAATGTAAGTCTATAAGTACAGACCAGAAAAACATGACTCACAGGAAGATGCACAAAATATGTAAGTGGGGGGGGGCAATCAAGTTTACAAAGAAAATAGTAATAGTAGCGAGTTTATCTACAATAGAAACATTAACCTAGCAAGATGTGAATTGACTTAAGAGATATCGACATTGCGTAGTCATAAAATATGTTTAATGAAGTACTCATGACTTTCTAAAACAAGAGATACATTTCCATATAGCAGGATGTGAGCCTCGCTAACTAGAGGAAGGAAAATTGCTCGAAGAAATTATCGTGGCACTTAGATTATCACACATGGGAAACAATTTTAAAGATCAGTGTGACGAAACAATAGCTGTGAGGAGTGAAAACACCTCTATCCGTGAGAGCTCCACACCGTCAAGGCAAACGTGACATGTGACAGCACGGAGGACGTAGTGTGTGCTGACACGCGCATGCTGTGAGTCAAGCTGCCTGGGTCCTCTTCACTCTGGAATTACCAATTGGCTGGACATGAGTAAACTATTTAACTTTTTTGAGCCTTCATTTTCTTATCTATCAAATAAGCATAATAATAATAGCTATTATAGGGCTAATGAATTGATTAAAAAGGAATAATGAATACAAAGAACATAGTTACCAAAGTGCCTAATACATAATAATTTCGTAATTGATAGATGTTTTAAAATGCTTTATTTTTACTATCAAAACCAAATGAGTAATTGCTCTAACACAACCTAAACTGATCATGAGGCATGTGTTTGTGTGTGTGTATGTGTGTGTGTTAAACTTTTGTTTTAAAAGTATAGTGAATTCATACATATTTATTAGAAGTAATTGAATATTATATATACTTTTTTTTACTCAGTTTTTTTCTCTGTCTTGAAATACGATAGTTCAGTATCATAACTGAGATACAGACACCACTAAGTCCACCCATTTTATTAACAACCCTCAAGTGTGTGTGTGTGTGTGTGTGTGTGTGTGTGTGTGTGTGTGTGTGTATACATGCACACGCATGCATGCATGCACACACAACCACCACCCTGGTCAAGATACACAACTCTTTTTTTTTTTTTAACCACAAGGATATGATTTTTAAAAGGATTTTAAAATCAAGATGTGGGGGGCGGCAGTCAAAATAAAAGGTTTACCTGTCTTTTAATTCGTGGTGCCTTTTACTGATGATACACAGAAATTTTCTAGAGCTCTCTTTCCTTCCTCCCTTGACTATGTCTCAAAAGCACACAGAGCATCAGGAGAAGCAATGCCAGCCGTGTAGGGGAAGCAAGGAGCGAGGAGTCAGGAGCAGAGGAAGTGAGAGTAGGAGGGAGGGAATGAAGAGAAAGGAGCAGGCAGAGAAAGGGGGAAGCTCTCCAGTGCTAACTGATAAGGGGCTCAGAACCACCCACGCAGGCCAGGGAGGAACCTGGCAGAGAAGATGCTTCCATCCCATCCAACTTTTCCACAGGAAATTCTGAAATTTGATTGCAAAAACAGAACATCCCTCCGGCCCCACCACAGGGGTTAGAAAACTAGGGCCCCAAACTCTACATACTAGAAAAGACAGACAGTAGAGAATACATGGGCAATTCTGCTGTTGCAATATCTAAGTCCAGGTTTTATTTAAATACAGTTTATGTTGATGAAGATAATGTGAATTAATTAGATACACTTGGCAAGTATGTAAAAATACAAAGAAGAAATAGCAATGTTTTATAATCTTATCACCACAGAGAACTACTCTCAGAGTTCCTGGGGCACAGTATCTTGTCTCTCCTTCTATGTGGGTATCTCCACTGTGGCCTTTAATCTACAAAACTTGTCCTCTACTACACAGAGAGTGTAGATTGGATTTCTCCTTAATGTTTTGCTAGATCTGCCTCATTTTTTTTAACATGGTAAGCTGTGTATATGATAAAATTTCATGCACACCTTCTGGACAACTAGTTACAGGTTTCTGGTCACCTGCTAATGGGCCTCAGCATCTAGGCTACCAAACATTTCCATAAAACATGAATTCTAGAACCATGGAGTTCCCTTTCTCTCTGATATGACTTCACCTTGCTTGGGGCTGTACAGCCAAGCCTAGGATGAACTGTGACACAGGTGTAGTTACACATTCTTGCTACCATTGTAACCCTATATCAATACAGCCCAGGCCAAATGAGACTACAAGAATGGTTATTGTTAGCATGGCTAAATATCATCTTGATGGACTGTTGTATTAAAAATGTCCCCGATGTATTATTTCATGCAGATAAAAGCAAGTGTTTCAGCAAGGACCCCTTTTCTCAGAATCATATACACTTTTCTATATTACAGGAAAACTGAGTATGACATTAATCTTTATGTAGCCATATTATCTCACAAACATACCTTTTCCCCATGAAATGTAAAATATTTTATATCTTTCATTAACTGTCATCTCTCTTGAGTTAGTTCTCCCTCTAGCACTTGTAACTTCTCGTGTGGTCTGTCTCTCCCATTCCACTGAGGTCCTAACTTAACCCTGATGATCGTATTGTGGTTATTATGGCTGTGATGAAACACCATGGCCAAAGCAAGTTGGGGAGGAAGGGCTATTTGGCTCACACTTCCACATCATTGTCCATCACTGCAGGAAGTCAGGACTGGAACTCATACAGGGCAGGAATCTGAAGGCAGGAGCTGATGCAGAGGTCACAGAGGGGTGCTCCTTACTGGCTTACTCAGCCTGTTTTCTTATTAAACTAAGGATCACCAACCCAGGAATTGCCCCACCCACAATGGAATGGGCCCTTGCCAATCAATCACTAATTTAAAAATACCTTATAACCAGATCATATGGATGTATTTTCTCAATTGAGATTCCCTCCTTTCAGATAACTCTAGCTTGTGTCAAATTGACATAAAACTAACCAGCCCGACAAATTTTGGGTTCAAGGTGTTATGTATGGGTTGGTGTCGGGGTATGCATGGCTGGACCTAGACCCCTTACGTATGTGTGGCAGATGTCTAGTTTGGTCCGCATGTAGGTCCCCTAACAATGGGAGTAGGGGCTTTGTCTGACACAGTTGCCTGTCTTTGGCTTCCTTTCCCTTAGCTGGGATGCCTTGTTTGGCCTCAGTGGGAGAGGATGTCCTTAGTTCTGCTATGAGTAGAGATGCCATGGTAAATTGGTGCTCCTTGGGGCCTCCCTTTCTCTGAGAAGAAGAGAGAGGGGAATGGTGGGGGGGAGAGGGCATGAGGGTGGGGCTTGGAGGAGAGGAGGGAGGGGCTGGGATCAGGCTGTAAAGTAATTTAATTAATTAATTAATTAAGTTTTTAAAAAAACCTAGCCAACCTACCTATCGTTTCACAAGCTTCTGCATTTTTCCATTAAATGCATGCCTTACTTAGCTTCTCTCTTCTGACCTTGTGATCTTGCCCCTTGGTCCCCAAGGATACTCAGCCCCCTCCACTTCCCTCATCTCAGTGACCACCTCCACTCTACTAACTCCCACATCTTGAACTGAGGCTTCTGTCTCAATGAAGCACACGAAGGAGATTGCATCAATTCCCCCTTTAAGTAAGCATCCAAGTGAATATCTCCAATTAGCCTTTCTCAAAGTTCTTCCCCACCCTCTTTCTCTCCATAGTCCCTCTACTGCCTCCACCTAGGGGCAGCTCCTCTGTGGCACTCTCTGTGTTGGGTGAGTGGCAGCCAGTGACTTGTTCACTTTCATGAGCAAAAGGTAGTTGGACACTCAGACACATATACACTCAGGGTCCACGGCTTTGCCTTCAGTCTTCGGTCACCCTACCTTCAGCTTCAGGCAATCTCTTGAACTATTACGATAGCTTTCTACCTTGATAACCACCCTGATTCCTTACTCTCATATCATCACCAGAAATCAATTCTAAATCCCCACTGGAATCCCATTCTGCAGTCATCTATTCAAACCTACTGTGTGCTGGTCCTCGGGATAAGCTCTTGCAATACAGGAGTGAATGACATAGGTAGAAGCCCTCAGTTCATGAAAATTATACTCTAATGGGAACAGACAGACAATAAATAATAACCACAATCACAGCAACTCCTTCCTCAAACATCTTTGAACCTCTCCCACTTTCACATAAAGTCCAAAGTGCTTAGCATGGCATTAAGAGTCTTACCCCAAAAATGCTTGCTGTAGCCCTGACTGGACCTTCTTCATTCCCCAGGCTCTGAGCTAGCCCTAACCTTCCAGCATTTGTCCCAGAAGTTTCCTTAGTCTCCCTTTTGCTTCTCTCTATTCCTACTGAAATGTTCATCATTCTTGAAATTCTATGGAAATATGACTTCTGCACAGTTTTTCTTTCCTGAAAGACCTAGACACCCACCAAAATGAATGACTTCTCTACATTCATACAACAGGTTTATTTAACCTAACAACCACTCTGCTTTGTATCATACTTATCTATGCATCTCTGCCCTTTCTTCTATATACAGTAATTTGTATGATCTTGAAAATAGGATTTGTTTTTTATGCTTACGTCTACCACAATTCAATATGGGATGAATGAATGAATGAATGAATGACTAAATATCTCTATCACTACCATATTAATAGCAATGTTGTTTGTGATATCTATAGTCTGAGTGTTCAGTGGATCTAAGTGCTGGAAATAGTCTGCATAAAAGTGCTCAATTGGTTTCAACAATTTACTTCTTTAAGGATGATGGGTGTCATTTTTCAATTATCACCAATTAATATGCATGGAAAGTTTATGGATGACTGGCACTGATCCTAGGGGCACTGTGGAACATTTCAGAGGGGGGCCTTGCTCTCCAGTGCTCTGAATGAAGTAATTTATCTTTATATTCTTAGTGTCAGGATGCAAATCAGTGCATCCTTGGCATGGTGGAAGCGGGAGTTCACAGAAGTTGTGTCCCACTTTTAAAAAGTCATTTCATGGAAAGGCAAATGAATGATGTGAAATTTGGGTGAGAGGAAGTATTCCAATCCCCAAACAGAAGTCTTAAAAACAAACAAACAAACAACAAAAAAACCAGGCTGGTCTTTACAAACCAGTCCTGGCCACTCCCTGGCTCCCTTGACACTATGTTAAAATTACATTTCCACACCATGTTAGAAATGAATTTGGCCCCAAAGCAGGTGTAGTGGTCAAGGCCCACTAAGGCATGGCAAGTGCAATCACTCCACAAACCTAAAATCAACTGAACATAGCATCACTAAAGGGAGAGCCTTCAAGAGCCAGGGATAAAGGCTGCAGAGAGAGCCAAGAGTGCTGGGTAGAGAAAAACCACAAACAAATCAGGAACAAAATGCATAAGTGGATATTTCTTCTGCTTGGTTGATGTTATCCCCACAGGAATTCCTATGGTAGTCTCCACCTGGAGAACTCCTACTCACTCCTCTTTGCTAGTGCTTGAATGCCATCTTTCGTTGATGGCTTCTTAATATCCTAAGAAAGTCAGCTAGCTGCACCTTCCCTATATTCATGAAGCACAGCACACATCCACTGTGGCCAGATGTTACGGTTCCTTGTTCCTTTGCCTGTGGTTATCTCATCAAAGCCCACTGCACACACACCTTCATGAGTGCCAAGGACTCTGTCATGTGCACTCACCAATTCCCAGAAACTACACATCCCTGATGCCTGGAAGATGTTTAATAAATGCACAGAATCTATGTGTAATGTCAAGGGAGAAAAACAGCATTTGCTAGTGGATTCACAGATTACTCCCTTAATTCTATGTCTATTTTTTTTTAAATGTTAATAATCCAGGAAACTGAACTTCTCCTGTAATGTTTTCTGGTTCAGCAGCACTAACTCCAGAGTGGGCTGTCACAGCCTTGTAGGCTGCAAGTAGGTTGCCATGGTAACAAGGTTCTGGATGGAGGCTCTGGCTAAAGAGCTCTTCTCAACTCAAAGGAAGCTGCAGAAATTCGAAAGATATTTTGGTTCCTCCTCCTTCTTTCTTTTTTTCTCCCAAACTACTCTTCCTTTCCAGCAACTTAAAAGTTGAAACGAGCTAAGTTTCGGAAGCCAGCTCTTCCTGGAACTCCATATCACACCTGGAATGGGTTTGCCAACACAGAACAGTGTAGGTTTGGTTCTGGATGGTGTTTAATGCCTTTGTGTTTCCTTCCTCTCCCTTTCTCTTCTTGCCTTTTTTGTTGATTTGTTTTAGCTGGTGACATTACTCCTTTCCTCTTTGCCTCATTCTCAGCATCACATGAAACCATCCCAAGTATGTCTGCTGACATACGTGGTTACTTACTTCTCTTGGTGCTGCCACGAAATGCTCCCACAAAAGCAACTTACAGAAGGACAGGCTCATTTTGGCTCACAGTTTGAGCGCACACAGTCCATCATGGCGGGGATAGCATGGCAATAAGAATATGAGGCAGCTAAACTGTGCCTACATTCATAAAGTAGGGAGAGATGAATACTGGGGTTCAGCTTACTTTCTCTTTTTAATTCAGGCCAGGACTACAGTCCATCCAATGGTGCCACCAACCAATGTGTAGGGTGAGTCCTCCCACCTTACTCAACTCAATGTAGAGACTCCCTTACAGGCATGCCTAGCGTTTTGTCTCCTAGATGATTCTTAGTCCTTTAAAGTTGACAACCCATATGGATCATCTTAGAGTCCTCCCTGTCCTTGGTCACTGCATATAGGCAAAGGCATCCACTTATTCCTACAAAAGCAGGGTGTGGAACAAGATAGGTTTTGGAAGAAGACTGCAAACACCCTGTAAGCCCCCACATGAAAGACAAATGACATGTTAGACAATCTCCCAGAGGGTCTGTTTCTGAACCAGATAGAGAATTCAGGCAACAACTCCTTCCTCATGCTAAGCAATGGTATTTTGCTGGGGGTTATTTCCTCCACTCTGAACAAAAAAGCAAGAGTATCATAACACAGGGCCGGGAAATGGAGTGGCTACAGAGCTCCCATGTATAATCTCACAGTAGACAGGCCCTAAAAATCTGCTTGTTGAGTGACTGATGTTTCATTCAAACACAAATTGTCTCCAATCTACAGAAGCCCAACTTGTGATTTTTTTTTTTTTTCATTTTATAATAGTGTGAAGACAATAAGTATTCAAGGGAAATGATACTTCAGATTTTGAATTCTCATCTTTCCCTAGGCTAGTGATAGATGGTACAATACTCTCTCATGGTGCTGTTCCAGCAGAGAGCCACAGCTGTCACTCAGCCCTTAGATTGTGAGAGAAAACAGTAGCTTCTCCTTCCACATATGGAAAGGGGCTGTGCATTGTGTCACTAGCCTATGCTGTTCTGATAGATGTAGTAAATGCATTTTCAAATTATGATACTTCCGACATAGAATGGGTTTATCAGGACCTAAGTCCTTCCTACTTCAAGGAGCACCCGAATTAAAATGCCAAGCTGCGACCATACTCCCCTGAAAGCATACCCGCCCCCACTTCCCCGAGTCACTGGTAAGGCTTTATATAAAAACACTATAAAATTTTTAATATGAGAAGCTTGATGGAGAAGCCCCACTGATTTTGGGGACCCCTGCCTACCATATCACCACTAAAGGCTTTCTCCTGAGCTCAGGCATCCCGAGAGGGTTTTCTTGATCTCAATTCACACAAAGCTAAACTTCCAGGGCAAATCCTGACAGAAACTCACTTCCACAATCAAACTGAAAAGCCCTTCCTGAGGCTAGTTCCCCAGAGTTATTTCATTCTCCCAGCCTCTGCGTTTCTTTTTCCTTCTCTTAAATAAGCTTATTCTTTTGATGCAATATTCATGACTCCCAGACACAAGGAGGGCCCTCCATTGCAGAAAGACAGCACTTTCTTCTATAATGAGTTTTCACTCTTCCTATCTCTCGCACACAGCCTCTGTCTCAGTCTTCCTGACTAAGCTGATATTCGCCTCAGCTTTCCTACGGGCTGATGGAATTCTACAGGAAAAAATGTACAGGAGGTACGCCCAGTCATGAGAAAGCATGTGCCCACCTGATGACAACAATCAGACTACACCTCGTGGAGACATTCCTCTGCCACATGGTCCTTCCTTCCCATTGGAATCTTCAGCAAAGTTTTTCCTCCCCCTTCGGAACTGAGCTGGCCCAGCTGACACACCACTGTTTCCTTTGATCGGCCGCAAGCCTGTAGCTTCATCTGTGTACTGACAAGGCTTAGAAATGGACACTTTTCCACAGTGCAGAGCATTTTCAGCTCATGCAAATCAGGATATGAATTCAACACTCCATCAGTCAGGTTTGGTTTTGTTTAATCTGCTGCTGCTTCGACTGCTGGTTTCTTGTTATAAACATCAGGCAAAGCACACGTGCACTCCATGATGACAATTAAAGGCTGCACATTTTAAAAACCTCAGGGGCAGTGTCACCAAACACCAGCATCCTATAAAGGCTGACAGGGAGCTCTGGCTGCTTCATAGGAAGAGTGCCGAATAAATGAGTGGAAAAGCTCACTCTTCTTATCAGCTCTATGACCTTGAACAAGTGACACAGAAAGAATCCATTTTCTGTTTGCTCAGAAAGAAAACGGATGGATGGGCCCAGAGCAACTTTAATGCACACACACACACACACACACACACACACACACACACACACACACACACACACAAACAAAAACAACATAAACTTCATTTCATGGGCAAAAAGTGACCCTTAAAACTAGACTCCTACAATTGAGCTTATTCAAACAAACAAACAAAAGGGTAGTTTAGTGGTACACAGTTCTGTCATCCCAGTGCTCAAAAGTATGATGCAAGATGACTGTGAGCTCAAGGCTAGCCTTAGCTGCACAATGAGATTCTATTATAAAAAAAAAAAAAAAAACAACAAAAAACAAAACAAAACAAAAAAAACATCAAAACATACCTTACAGCAAAAAAGCTCTCTGTTGATGACTACACTGGAAGGAAGTTACAATCATAGAACCTGAGGTTTCTCTGTTTAAAAGGAGGCCAGAGATAACACCGTGTGTCCCCTTTGTATCTTAGGAGACATAGTGTAAACCCTAGAGACTGAGGCATCCTAGTACACTCAAGGGGTCCCCCCAAAAATCACATTCCAACCACCTCTCTCTCCTCTCTCTATGCTTCTGGGAGCTTCCACACTGAGTTTCATGACCTGATGAAGGCAGACCTCCATGGTGTGTATTCCTTGTGCTCCACTCAAGCACCTTAGACTTGTAGTGCCACAGGAGGCTTAGCCAGGGATACAGGTTCCTAGGACCAAGAGCCTAAGCCAGGGGAGCAATGATGGCAGCTAAGCTGGTGGCACTGTGCCATTTAGGGGTAGGGTGTGGTAGGTAGGGTGAAAGAAAATGCAATGAAAAGAGAAGCCTTCTTGACCCACTTAGCGTACGCCTGGCAGCTTCATCTCTTGGCTCAGGCAGAATGCATAAAAGCTGAAAGGAGAAAAGTGTCGTGGTCACCTGGAGCACTTCGGGGTTATGGGGTTAAAAGAGAGATCGATGGGAACCCTAGTCTTAGCTGCCAAACCCCATTTTCCTCTTGCCAAAGTGGTTTTAAAATGAGATGCAACAAGATAAGAGTGAGGTTAAACCCTATGCTACTGAGGGACTGATTGAGAAAACCCAGTAAGTTAACACGGACGGCCAGAGACAGCAACAGGTGAGAGATGTGGATCAGAAATGGCACGAGCTACGTCTCTCCTGTTCTTCGAGAGGATGAACATGATAGCCCCTGCAACAAAGCCCAGAGAGTGGAACTGTCTTTGCTTCTTGTCAACCTGATTAGCTCCACTACCTGGGGACACAGGAGCTAAGCAGTGACAACTCCAACAGTCTATCTGATTGTTGCTGGAATGTGGCAGCAGGGCAGAGTCTGCACTTGCAAGGTCACAGGTGCTCGATGCAAGACACTGTGAAGGAGTGAAACCACTGCCTCCCCATTCTCTCTTTCCTCTCCCACCCAGCATCACTACACAGCACCCTAGTCATCTCAGAGCATAGACCTAGCGCCCATCCAGGAGGCCTGACTCCTTATGTCACTGCCTGATTTTTTTTGTTTTACATCTGGCCACTCTTAAGACTCTTTACCTCACAGTGGACAACATTCTGTCCAGACATTACCTAACTCGTCAGACTCACTGCCTTCCTGAAAGGGAGGTGACAGTAACCATCCTCCTCCCTATTTCAGAGAACTGGAGGCAGGAGTGTTCAGGATCTGAAAGGTCTCCTCAACTGCGTGCAATAAATTATGGAAAAGACTGAGAGAAAAGAGCCCTGGAGATAGTGAACTAGGATCAAAACACTTCTGCACAGCCTCTTCTGGAGCCCTCACCCTCTGTCTCTCTAGGGATTATTCTGACTGAAGAACCACTCCCCAGCTCCAAGGCCAGGGCACCTTTCAACCCTCCCAGTGGGAACGCCTGGCACAGCTGCTTATACCTCCCTCAGCCAAGCCACAGGCAGCATGGCTTAACCAAGGTGTCACTTGCTGATGAGGAATGAACAAACACATTCCTTTGTGAGGGTTCAGGGAGGGAGCCAAGGAAACCAGTGTGCGTTGCCTAAGATGCGTGTATCACTAGTTGTCCCATGCAAAGCCCCCTAGTGCATGGCACACTGTCATTCCATCTGTCAGAAGGAAATACGGGTGAAGTTTGTACACACACAAAAATGTCAAGTCGCTTATTTAAAAACAATGGGGAGGGCTGAGGAGCTGTCCTAGTCAGTATGGTGCTTACCCAGAAAGCTGAGGACTGGAGTTGGAACCCCAGTACCCACATAAAATGCCAAGGTCGACAGCACACAAAGGCAGTGGATAGTGTTTCTGAAGATAACACCCAAGGTTTGCATCTGACCTCCATATGCACATATACATGCATGCATGCCACCACACTTTCATGCACACATTAAAAAAAAAAAAAAAAAAACAGGAAAAAATTCTCACCCAGTAATAGTAATTAACATTTAACATTACGGTGGTCCTGGTTTTTATTTTTGTTACATTTATTTATTTATTTATTTATTTATTTATTTATTTATTTATTTAACTTGTGGGTATGCATGTGTTCTGTGCATGTTCCCATGTTCAGGCCAGAGGCATGTGTACTGTGTGTATGGGTGTCTGCGTGCTATAGCATGCGTATAGAGGGTAAAGGGTAAATTACAGTAGTCAGGTATCTCCTTCCACCATGTGGTTCCCAGGGCTTGAACTCAGGTCATGAATGCAGGTCGGGTCAGGCATAGCAACAAGTATCCTTAATCCCTGAGCCATGTTACTGGACTTGTTTTAATTGTCTGCTTGACACAATCTGTACTGGCCTGGAAAGGGACTTTTGATGAGGGATTGTGTAGCCTAGAGGCTGGCCGATGGGAGCGTTTTCTTGATTAAGTTGATTGAGATCGGAAGACATGCCAACTGTGGGTAACACCATTCCCTAGCGATTCTGAACTGTAGAAGAGTGGAGAAAGCACGCTAAGGACCAGAACTCAGGTATTAATTCATTTCTCTCTGCTCTTCACTTGCTGCTTCAAGTTCCTGCTACTTTGATTTTCTGCAATGATGAACCAGAGCCTGGGACTGTCAGCCAAGGAAGCCCTTTCTCACTTAAGTCTCTTTTACCAGGGCATTTTATCACAGTAATGGAAAAGAAAGCTGACAACTATTTTCCCTCACTGATGATAATTAAAGTCTAATAACTTCCTAGCACCTTTTATCTTTTACTTTCTTTAAAAAGCAAAGAAAGATGTCCTTCGTCAGTGCCTATAGAAGAGACAGGGTAGCTACATTTTTTTCCCACTTTGTTCAGAGGAGGGAGGCAACCAAGCCTCCAAAGCATATCAGCTTAACTGAAGGTCCCAAAGATGTTCCCAGACTACGGATGACAGAACATGCTGGCTACTCCAGCTTCCTACTCTAGCCCTGGTGGAGCCCAGAGGCACATGGGCACCTTCCTTCTTTGTGCTGGCATCCCTGGTTCTTAAAAGAAGACATTCTCTGTAGGCAGCAGCTGTGACTTCAAGCTGTCTCTTCCCCACCCTGCCTCTGTGAACTGATTACATCTTGGCCAAGGGCACAGCAAGAAATTGGCAGGTCCAAACCTTTGGGAGGTCTCAGGATCGACAGTGAGCTAACCTCAGGCAGGATGCAGAATTCCGTGGCTCATCAGCAAAGCAAGGAAAGAAAACGGAATTAAATACCAGAATGCTAAGTCTATTTCTATCTTGCCTAGGAGGGGCCAGGTCTGTTGTGTGAAAAGATTTGATTTCAGGACATTTAATCTTGTTCTCTGACAGAGGTTCTTGAGGATGCCTTTCAGGCACACATCTGAATATGTGTGCTGCTGCCCCATTGAGGCCTTGCCTCTCCCTACCATGAGAACCAGGGTTCTCCTTCTAAGAAGCATTAAGTACAAATTCAGCATTATTCCCATGCTAGATGAAAATATGAGCTTGAAGCTCAAAATACTGAATAGGATTCTGAGCCTGTCAAGGAAGCACCTGTTAGTCTCATTTGCCCAAAGAGTTTACATATTAATATTTTCACTTCATTTCATCCTTACAGGAAGCATTGGAAAGATAATGAAACTGAAGTTGAGAAGAGTTCAGTAGTGTGTGTGAGACCAAATGACCCCAATTATTCTCCCACAGAGACTTGCCTGCTTCCCCCCCCCCCCACTACACATGAACTTCTTCCTCCAATGTATCACCAGAGAGAAGAAGAAAGAAACCCTTGAACTCCCACTAGAGGCTTGGTGAGGGTGTAAGCAAGTCCCCGGATATTGCTTTGGATAAAGGCAATACCACCTTGGCTTTTAGCTTAGGATGAACTTACCAATGATGAATTTCTGTATCAGATATAAATTGCCTAAAGCATTTTGCTAACAGCTCCCATAGAAGTCACTGTCCAGGGGAACAAAGGAAAAAGATAAGGCTGGCAAATTGTCTTTTTAAAATCAGGCAGGAGATTAAGTTTTCTTTATTATCAATTAAGTGGTCCTTAGGATTCGCCAGCATGTTTAGATAGAGGAGGAGGAGGAGAGGGAGTTAAGCTAGCACCACTAAAAGGTGCAATAACTTTTATTACTCTCGGTGAAAATTAAGGACTGCTTTCATTATCCAAAAGCAAAGAGGAAGCATTTTCACTTGGAACTACAGAGAACTGCCTGCTATGCCATGTCTGGGTGATGCCAGCTCATGTGCTCCTCGCACTCAGGAAGAGTTCAGCGGGCATCAACTCAGTGCCTGCCGGGGTACTGGATGCTGAGATAGTGTGAGCAGGCTGTGAGATCTCACTCCTGTTCATACCAGGGTTTTCAGTTGAGTTAGGATGACATCATCTGTGCACAAAGTAATTAGCAACCAATTCAAGACGGCACACAGCTGAATATTTATGACAAAAACAATAAATGCCAACTGATTTAAAGCAGCGAAAGGCCACAAAGAATGAAGAGGATAGAGAAGATTTTTTTTTTATGGAGAAGTGGGAATTGGCCTAAGTCTTTTCAGAGGATGGATTAGATAAACAGACAGAGAAGAGAATCCAAGTACAGAGATTAATTTAGGCAAAGAACTAGAGTTCAGAATGGGTGTGATGAAACTAATGTATTTTATATTTGTGTTTCAAATGACTAGGCAGAGATCAAGTGGATTGATTGCCCATTTAATTCCTCCCTGGTTTGCAGAGGAGAATTAAATGCTAACAGACTGAGTATTGACAGAGGCACAGTGGCCCTTAATGTGAACATCATCCCTTCCTAGGAATGTGGGGTGCTTACCTAGAAGGGGTGACAATAATTCTGACACATTCACAGCTCCTTCCATCTCTGGGAGGTGGCGAAGTTCCTGAAAGAACTGTGGATATTAATGATAAATACATAAATGCAAAACTATCCGTATTGGCTCAGTCCAATGTTCCATTCAGAGCAGCATTCATTCAGTCAGTGAAATGACCCCAAGCATAAACCTGAAGGACATGCTGGTCTTTCGTGACCTCAATCCTAAATGGTTGGGGATAGTACCCTAAGTACCCTTAGTTTCCTCATGAAGCTGACTGTGGCTCCATAAAATACAATTTATCTAAATTAGTCTTTAACTGGTTTGTCTTTTCTGCCAGTAACACCTCTAAGGGTAATTTTTCATATATTTATTACCCATTGTATTTAGTAGTAAGGAACCTCTCATTTCTCCTAAATTAATTCTCTCCTTCAAGCTTTAGTGTGTGCCTTTTATTTCTAATACTTCATGATGCTTATAAGCAAGTCTGTATCCAGGCCTTACATTGAAGTTTTCTCCCATCTGTTGATTTTTTTTTTTTTTTTAAACAAAGGAGCCTATGACTTAAGCTGGCCTCAAATTCATAATGTAGCTAAAGATGACCTTGAACTTCTGATCCTCTTGTCTTTATGTCACAAACTCTGGAAGTAGAGGTGACATGTTACCACCTTGGCTTATGTGGTCCTGAGGGTTGAACCTGGGGCTTAGTGTAGACTAGGCAAGTATTCTACCACCTGGGGCTTAGTGTAGACTAGGCAAGTATTCTACCACCTGGTCTACCTAGATCCTGAGCCTCTATTTGTTGACTCTCATTGGCCTTCTCTGAGCTATTCATGGCTCTGTTTTGTACTGGTAGAATTGTTATTTCTTTGTATGTTTACTTCCTTGCTTGTTTTTAATCACAGTACCATCATCGATACCACCACCATTATAATTGCCAACATTATCTCTTCAGATGCATTTTATAACCCTTATCTGATTGCCTAGGCCCAACACCATCACTCAGACTATTGGCTCTATTTCACTTGACATGAACCAGCATAGCATCTTTGCCTAGGACAGTTCACTTCTGAGGAAGCGACAGGCCCTCAGCCTTAGATGGAGATTCATGGCCAAGTCTAACACATTTGTATCTCAATCTCTCTTGAAACTCTCAGATCAGATATGACACTGTGCTTTAGGGCTTAAGATCTGGCATCGTGAGTGGTCCTGCAGGGGAAGATGGTATGACCCGGAAGAACAAAGAAGATAGCAAAGGACTAAAGGGAAACAGGAAGGAAAGGGCGGGGCGTGTCAGAAGATAAACCATGTCTAATCTTTAGTCTGAAGCTGTAAGGGGTACTTAGTCTACCAATTCCTGTGTTACACAGTGTGCATGCCAAGTGACCTGCTCAGTCTTCTTGATGCTCTCCCCTTGATGCAGTGGCCACTATGGCTGGCTATGCTCCTGAAATACTCCTGCTCTCTCCTTGTCAATGCAATTCTCTTCACTCTTAAGGTCCTTGCCTTGGAGATGAAGCAATGAGAGTCAATCCTTGCCTCATGTTCAGCTTTCTGGGAAACCTGAGCTAAATAAGCATCAAAATGTCACCAAAAATTTGAGAGGCAAGTGTACTCTTTGGTTCTGGAAATCTCAGAAGAAAAGCGTCAGTGTTACTGATGATCGATTCAAGGTATAAATACATGGAAAAAGGAAATAACCATCTTAGACCAGCATATGATTCAGGCCAAATAAAACATAAACCATAAGATACTCCAAGGTGTGAGCAAATATTGTAATGGACAGGAAAAAAAACTAGTGCAGGTAAATTATGCTTATCAAATTATAACATGGGAAATTTCATTTTTTAAAAAGAAAGCTATCCTTCAACTCTCATCTAACTTTCTCTAGCAATTATAAAATTTATTTCTATTGGCTTGACACGACTGCATGTGGAGGAGTTTAATGTAGACATTACTGTATGGGAAAGAGTTTAATGTCAATTACACACTAAAGAAATTTCATTACGATCTCTCTTTCCTATAGAAATATTAAAATGTTAAATTAAAAATATATGAAGTGGTGGTTTCTATAAGACCTCCTGATTAATGATTTTTTATTCCAGGAAATACTCGTTTATTCTCTTCAACATCTAAACCAGTTCATCACCCGTGTCGCAGTGTCTTTGTGTTTGTCTGCATGCAATCCGTCCTCTCTGAGTATGGCTTTATCAGCTTATGCATTCAAATATATGCAATTCAAATGCATTCAGCCCTTCTTATTGTACATTCTTCACCTCTCTCTTGCAGCAGAAGAGTTATCTTAGGGTCCAGAGAGCCATTGTGAGCCCCTGGCTGCCTTGCACACTTGCATAAGCCTGGGGTGTCTTGTATTATTTGGCCTATGGTTTTCCAATTCTACTTCAAGTTCTTTCAAAAGGGCTGGATGGATGGCATCCCATTTTGATGATTTATTTAAACAGTTTGTCAGGTCAACAGCATCCTGTTCGCGTATGATTCAAAACATAAATGTTAGCTGTGGATGTAATTTTTCATGTCAACTTATGCACCAAGGGAAAATGACCTTTATGCTAGAGAGATGAGATTTCTCTACAAACACTAGCTTGTAGTGCCCTAGCAGAGCATTCACCACATTCTAATAAAATAAGATAATAATAGTTCAAATGTAGGTTTCAATTTAATAGCAGATTTTTTTTTTCAGAGGATTCATTTTTTTCTTAATTACAACCCTGTGGGAAATATAAGTTTTTACTTGTATAATTTTATTATTTTATGTTATTAGATGATTTTTAGCAAACAACATTTCTAAGGAGGATTTATATAACTTGGAGGAACTGAATAAAAATAAAAACAAAGGTCTCCATTTTTCTGTTTTTCATAAGCCTCTTTGGAGATTAGGCCTGAGCTCCGTGGGCTATACACTGTCCAGATTTTCTCATTATGCCCTGACACATTTGATGCCTTGTAGTAGGTTTTTCACGGCTAAGTTCAAAAATTGCAAACCACATTCACTGTTGATTTAAATGACTCAAAGGTCTAGGAGCCAAAGAGAGTTAGGATTGTTATCCTTAAATTTTCCACATATTACTATTTTTAAGGCTGAACAGTTTACTTTAAAGCAAGGGGCACAGTCTTAAAAATATTATTTTCTCTAGTTTAGAGACGGTAACATCCACTGCTGTTTTTGAAGCTGGTGTATGGCTGTTTGTGGTGAATATATGCACCAAACACGAGGTTCCATAAATGACTCCCATGTTACAGTCTAGAAGAAACTGTCTTCTAGAAACACTGACACTCCTCCTCCCACCCTGTCTCTCTTTCCTGTGATTTCAACAGCTTGTGGTCCTTGGAATCTGAAAGGTTCTGAAAAACTAGTCTCCTCTAGGAGCACCTAAAGAAAAAGATGCTTCATTCTATAGAATGAATGAAGACTTGGTAGCACTAATAGCTGAGCCAGGGATGTCTGTGACGGGCATTGGCCTCCAGGTAGAGCAACCACCTTTCTGTCCTCTGGGGATAACGTGAGACCAAGACCTGAAGTGTGGATATAAGACATAATCAAAGAAAGAAATGTGACTAATCTAAGAAGAAAGAAGAATGAGCCCCTGGGTGTCAGAGTTGTCAAGGAGCTCTAAGAAGGATGATATCATCTTCAGATAACTCAGGGATCATGCCACATTTCACAAATAGTGAAATTAATCTTTTCTCTTTTTGAGACAGAGGCTCACGTGTCCCAGGCTGCCTTTCCTATATCACCATGGCGAGTTTATACAGTACTGGGGACCAAACCTAGGGCATCATACACACTAGGAATGCACTCTATCAACTGAAATGCATTCCCACACCCAGCAGGATTAATTGTAGCATAGACACAGACCTAAACAGCTATTGACAGTGTCAAATTTCTCAGCAAACACGTGTAAGAAGAGTCAAGAGTCAAAGTTCCAGACATGTATAAACTTTGAGGTCATACGAGTTGGAGTGGCTTCCAAGCAAGAAACTCAGACCTAGGACACTGTCAATCAGGCACGAAAAGAAGAGGTAAAGACAAGAAGATGGCGAGACGGACTGGAGGATGCCACCAAGGATGAAAAGCAGTTGTCAGATGGCACGAAATGGGATGCTGTTTCTTCTACAGAGAAAAGCTAATCAGAAAGAAAGGAAGAAATGGGAAGAAAGTAACAAAGAGAGGGAGAGAGGAGTGGGGGGAGCACATTCCTGAGCCACAAGGACAAGGTAGCCACGTTATGTCCTCTCCTCCTGCATTCGTCTGTGAATGGTAACAAACATCCAATGGCCTCTCTCAGTACTGAATTTCACAGAAGAGGAAACAGGCTTATGACAGTGAACTACTTCATCTCAGCGTTGCAGAACCTGTAAGTAGAATCTCATTCGTGGTGAAACTTTAGTTTGTAAACTCCATTTTTTTTCTAATTTCTTTGACGTCTTCTTTTTCTGTGGTTTTCCCCCATTAAAGCTTATTTCTCAATGGAGTATTCTTGCCTCGGTAAAATGAGGTGAAACAGTCCTTTGTAATCCTTGTTAAAAGGTTAGGCCCTTGCTCCACAACAGTTGGAAAAATACCCTGAACTCTGGTCATAGGAGAGGCAATAGAAGATTTTAAAAGATCAGAAGAAGAAAAAAACTCATGTCCCCAGGATGTTTACTGTGTATAGAGAGGCACCATGACATGTACTGATGCTGGTACTCTTAAATTGTCCCTACAGTTCCTTCTTTGAAGTGAAGTAAGGTCAGAGGTTTTCGTCTTGGTCCCCTCTCAGAAACAGCACACCTCAGGCCCTGTCTTTGCACTACAATCTCCAAGCTGGGTACCTGACAAGAGTTAGCCAAGGTAAGGACCACACCCTTTCAGTGAAGGCTCTAAAACCCGGAGATGTGGCTCATCAGGGACCTTAGCTTGTTAAGGCCCATCACATGCTGCCAAGGGTAATTAAATCAGGGATTAGTGTCACCTAGAGAGTTTGGTGTGAGCCTGGTCCATGTTAAAGTGCTTGACATTGCGTAGTGAAGGCAGACAAGGACACTGCTAGGTCTTGGCAGGCAGCATTCTCTCCGAGGTTTGCAGTCACTGGCTGGTAGGTCCCTTGAGTAGGAGAACGCTTTGCTTTTCAGTTTCCTAAAGCTTCCCCCTCCCCGATATTCTGAGACCCAGTTTGCACTTATTGGATTTTTTAATTAAAGAGCATGGCGCACTTCATTTTTCAGACCCTGCTGAAGCTACCTCCCTCAAGTCATCAGATGCTCCTCTTGTCCATCCTCCCAGGTGGATGGGGCTGTGTGAATGGTCCTCGCTACTGTGCTTGCTCCCTGTCTGCGGTGGGCATAGCAAAAATATGCTGCTCTAATTCTCTGGAAGTATAAATTAACACTGTCTTTCTGGAAAGCCATTTGGCCATATGTTCCAAGAACTTAAATAATGATCATAACTTTTTTAAATTGAGGATATAAGTGTACTTCTGGGAATCTGTCCTAAGAAAACAACCAGAGATTTAAAAAAAAAAAAAAAAAAAAGATTCTAACATCAAAGATGTTCACAACAGCATTACGTACAATTGCAAAGATGTGGAAATGTCAGTACTGAGTAGCATGTTACATCCACATGTTACACGTTAGAGTAATACTGTTCATTCTTTTTGGATAGGGGCAGCGAAGCAGGTTTTGTCCACTTGTGCTGGGAGACTATGCTGCTTCTTAACTTTATAATGCCTTGGGAACTTAGCAGTGCACTATGCATAAGCACAGCCAGCTTTTCCAGAGTCTACAAAGGAACATTATTTTTAGGTCCTGATAATATCGGGATTTATCCACGTTAATATTTTCAATGAGAAAAATATTTTAATTTTTATATACCATAATATTTCAAGTAGTTAAAACCAATAGTAAAAGAAGAAAAAAATGTAATCTATATTTTCCTTATGTTTTCTAAACCAATACTGTGAATATACATTATCTTTATGGTTTTAGGAGGTGTGAAAGTATTGTGTTTCTAAAATCCCAAACATCAAAGCAAACCCCAGTCTAACCAACTCCTTTCTCACAAATAGAAAACTCTGTCTTCTCTCAGGTAAGGAGACTCAGGCTGAAGAGCTGGCTCAGCTGGGAAGTGATGGTCCTGCAAGCATGAACATTTGAGTTCAGATCACCAGCAGCTATGTACAAGCCAAGCGTGTAATGCCTGCAGTGCTATTGCTGGAGAAGCAGAGCCTAGGATTCCTAGAGACTGCTGCCTACTTATTCTGGCTGAAGTGATGAATTCCAGGTTCAATGAGAAGAGGTGTATTTTATATATACATATATACAGAGATTTATATATGATGAAGCATATAAAGACATCTCACATTTACCTCTGCCATCCACATGCATGTACGTGTACATAGATATATGTGTACTACATATGAACATATACACATGCATATATTACACACACATATGTACACACACATACAGAGGAGAGTCAGGCCTTCCATTTTCAAGTCCCTAACTAATACCTTCTAATCTATTTACATTCAATAATTACCAAGAAGCTAAGAAGCAAACAAAGTTAACAGATAGGAGTGATGTCGCATGGCTTCCCCTATCCGGTGACTTCACTCATATACCTTTATGGCCGTTGAGTTAACCCCTGCATGTTTTATGCTGGCCCCAATATCTCCTAAGACTAGCCCTCAGAAGAAAGTATTAGTGGATCAGCATCAGACTCCCACTTGTGCATTGAGATCCCAGTTTCATCCTGTCAGCCCAATGGTGACCTGGAAACAGTATTCCTGAACCCACCAAGGCATGAGTGCACGCTCAGCCTTAACTGGCAATGGCTCTAAAGACCCTGACACAAAAGAAGCACCTATAATCCTCAGTAAGCCACCTAGTACCTGCCTTGGTCTGCGCTCTACAACTTGCTTAACAGAGTGTCTGTGTTTAGCAGGTGTGAAGCTAACAAAGCTGTTCGTTGAAGACCTGGAATCACACATTTGCTCATGCAGATCCCAAGCAGAATCATGGGTGCTAATGGGTATTCATAGCCAGAGTGAGAAGAGGGTAAAAAGAGGAGGAGGAGGAGCAGGAGGAGGATATTCCTATCTGGCGTTCTCCTCCCTTTCTAGGTGGCTCAGCTTAGGTAATATTTTCCAGAAGGAGCAGCTTCATGGAGACGTTTAAAGACAACATTTAGAGTGGTTCTCACACCCCAGAGTCATTCTCAGACATGGAGGCTTATCACAGTGGATCTCATCCAACGTCAGCAGTAACCTAAGAATAAGGAGGGCTACCAAGCAGTGCATGTGTGGCTGTTCTTTCCTAATTCCCAGCAGTCAAAAGCCAATCTGAGCTCAGAGCAAAAGGGTAGCAATCACTCATGATGGGGACTCCAACGAGCTCTGTCTGGACACGCTGCCCAAGCTTTTCTCTCTCCATAGCATCATGTCACTTTAGAAAACTAAGAGTTTATTTTTAGAAGGTTCAAATCATTTTTCTTTTCCATGCAAAGTCCCCATGCCAGGTGGCCTTGAATAGCATCCCAATGCCTCACTTTGCCCCTTTCATCTCTCCATCTAGTGATGGATGAAAATGTCTGAAGTATAATGATAGGGCAGGGACAGGGCTATATCTTTTCATTAATAATGCTTGTACATTTAATACCATCAGATCAAAGACTAGAGCTATTATATTACCTACCACCCAGCTAATAGAATGATTTTCCACTTAAACATCTACCAGTAATTTGCAGGTAAGCATTTCTAGTTATGTACAAACAGATGAGAAAGTGTGGGAATGGCTGAGCTTATAGATTATTCTTGTAATAGTCATCTTCATTTTTATTTTTAGAGTAGAAAAATAAGTGGCATCCATGGACATACCTAAATTGCAGCACACTGTGCTTGAGAAAGCTCTGTGAGAAGGAGTGGGTTGCATTTGCCTTGACTCTTATATTCATTCATACTCTGACTTATTTAGCTAACATTTCCATCAGATGGCAAGGAAATAAAACCTCTGTACCTAGGTCTATGGCTTGTGTATATTAGTCCCTCAAGGACTGAGTGTTGGATACACTTATTTATCTTACATAACAGTGGCAGGAAAGAGGGCACAGATCTCCGGATTCCCCAAGTTGCAATCTGCTGTGCTAACACCTGCAGAATTCATCGTGCCTTGTCTGCAGCTGGCCTCTGTGCTTCCAAGGAGCCCGGGATGCACAGATTAGTAATGGACTGCAAACGTTAAGGATGTCATTTCATCAACACTAAGTGGGTTACATTTTCATTCCACTGAGTGCCTTCTCACTTCTGAAACACAGGCCCACAAAGAAGCAGCACCTAGCTGACCTCCGCACCACTCATTATCCACTCCTGCTCCATCACAGGGACCTAAGCAGCTCTCCCAGCCCTGATCTTGTTAGAGCACATTGGTCTCCCACCCCTGGAGCTCTGCCTAATACACTACTGGAATCAACCTCACCTCAGTGGTGAGGAATCCCAAGGGGTCTGGGTTTTTGTTCTTGATATGAGCCAATGCAACACTGCCCCCCCCCCAACAATACACACATAGTGACTCTGGAAAATACTAAACAGCTTTTTCTTTCTTACCACTATTTGAAGGACAATGAGAGGAGCTATCCTATTTCATGCTTTAAAGGGACATGAAAGAAATTTATTGTCTCAAGACTGCGCAAATCTTCAAAGAAGACTCCACTGAAAAACAATGACTCTTTATAGCTTAATATATTGATTTTTTTTTCTCCCCTAAGTTTTAAAAAATAACCTTGCTGGATGTTGCTAGAGCATGCAAAGAAGTAGTAAGAAGGCAATAATAAGCATCCTATAGGAGGCTACTTATAGCAATAACCTGATGAGGAAGGAGAAGCCAGGAAAACACTGCAGCGTATGAATAATGAAGAAGTTGACATGATGAAGGCACAGGCCTCCTCTTTTTCCACCTACTTTTTCCTTGCACTCTTCAAATACAACATTATAGAAGTGTCATTCATGAGATTCTAAGAACTTTTGCTACACATAGGGTCGGGGATGGAGGTAGCTGTGTTGCTGCCACGGAACACTACTTTTGCTTTGTTGCCCTGTTTCTCAGCAATGAGGAATACCAGTTCCCCTTAGTCTGTGCATCTCCTTCCATCATCAAGAGTGGCCCTAAGCCAGATAGAAGGGAGTTGCAACACCCTTCATTTGTGACCAAGATTAGAAACCCTTTCTAAGAGTCTCTTACCTCATCAAACAAAGACGGCACCTGATTAGCCTACCAGTACCCCATCTACAGTTTCCAGGAGCCTTTGGTTCACCTGCCCTGCCACAGGCACTACTCGAGTTCCTTCTTTAAAGGTATCTCATAGCAATGAGCCAGGATGCACAGTAGCTACTGCCATTCAGATAACAGGAGCTTTAAGGAAAGGGCCTGGCCCAGGTACAAAATTCACAAGTACTAGAGTCTATTTACTTTCAAAATGAGAACAACAAGGGCCAGTTACACTATTCAAACCCCCCAAAGCCAAGGAGCAAGATGGCGGTGTAGAGAGAGGAAAAAGAAAAGATCTAGAAACTGAACCAAGTCTGGCTATCAACTCACCATGTTCTGCCAGTTGAGTCTCCCCTTTACCTTGAGAAATATGGGCTTGGCCTAAATGACCTTTGAAATACTTTCTACCTTAAACATTTGAAAACTTTGTCACTCAAGACATGCCTATGGCTAAGGGTATAGCTACCACCTACAGCTTGTCAGAAATATTATATCTTTGTCCCTGGCCCATAAGTACCTAAAGAGACTGTATTTCCTTTCACGATGTCTCCAGGTGACTCATAACACATTAAAGTTTTATAGCATTGTTCTAGAATATTTCATCCAAGTTTTATAGTGAATTTCCAGCTCTAGCTTGAGAATTATAAGATAAACCCAATAAACCAAAATGAGTGTGAGACTTGGTGGCTTCTGAAGAAAGTATCATCATTGTCACTAAGATGTATGTGACACACCTGAAGTTTACCACCAAATTCAGTTGTCCTTTTTCGGTGTTATACCTGCTCAGTCTTGTTTCCTACCACGACCCCATCATTGCAAGAACTCAGGAATCATTGCTGGTGTCTTTGTGAATCTTCTTATGTAGAACAACCTATTTTGAATTTAGCTCAACTGGATAATTCCAAGTCCTAAGGTTTTATGACATTAGATTAAATATCCCTGTAGAATATTCTCTGTATCAAAAGATCATATAAACTAGCATCACTGTAGATTTGATCAGACATCTCTCTCCATTTTCTTCGCTTTGCCTATGAGATGTCAACACAACTAAATTCTGTCTTGGGCCATGATTACTGTCTTCACCCACCCAGAGGTTACACAAACAACAATAAATGCCATCTTTCTTTGCTTACTGTGCAACATTATCCTATGAGCAAGGATATGGACATTTGGGTTTCTGTTTTGAAGGCATGAAAAATGTTTAGACCAGGGTTTCTCAACTTCAACGTTGTTCACACTTTGTACCTAACTATTCCTTATTGTGGGGGGCTGAGCATCTGAGGATGGTCAACATGCTCTTGGCCTACCCATTAGGTACCTGAGATAACACAGGTCTCTAACCCAGTTGTTGTCAACCTTCCTAATGCTGTGACCCTTTATACACTTCCTGTGTTGTGGCAATCCCCAACCATAAAATTATTACCGTTGCTATTTCATAACTTCATAACTGTAATCTTGTTACTGATATGAATCAAAATGTAAAGATGTCATATGCAGAATATTTGATATGGAGGCCCTGTGAAAAAACCTTTTGATCCCCAAAGGGGTTACAACACATAGACTGAAAACTGCTGGTTGGAGTCTAAACATTCTTTGCTTGTAGCAAAAAAAAATCACCTTTGTTGACTATCTCTGCCCTGCCCTTGCTCTTCAATTTAAAGAGTATTTGTGTTAGCAACTTAAGTATGGGCTGGATTTCTTCCATTCCTGGGGATTGTTGATTTGGACTCTGGTTCTGCAGTGATAAGGATCTGGTTCCATAATACAAGTGCTGAGCAAGTCCATGGATTGGCGATGACTGTGAAAGCCAAGGGATTGGTAAAGAAAGAAGGAAGATTCAAGGCAGAACTGTCTGAACTGTGATCACAAAGAAGAGAAACCAAGAGCAAAGAGCATAGGTTTTCATCACAGGCTTTTTCCTGGGCATAGACATTGTAAACTAAGATGGAAGTGATATGACAGACAAAAGAGAAAAAAGGAAGTTCAAAGATACTATAGGCAGGGTTATTACAGACTGAAAATGTTACTTTGAAGGGTTAATTCCTAGAGGCAAGTTGACAAACATAGGTCCATAAATGCTGAGCATGAGGTTATCCCACCATAATGTCATACACCAAGTCCTTAGAGACAAATGGGCTTGCTTAATGTCACATTCATACCAAGTCAGAGCTGGAACACACACCATCAAGGTCAATGAAGGCTTAGGTGTGCCTTTGGCTACCGAACACCCAGAACTATACCTAGAAAACATTCACGACCAATAATTGCTGTGCAGTCAAACTGAACGTGGGTCTTCTACATCTTACTCTAACGTTCTCTTCAATGCGCCTTTCTGTTAGCTGAGATTTATGGTGATTTTATAGAATAGAAAGCCTATAAATAAAATGTTAACCAAAGTAACATCTAGTATATTGAAAAACATAAAGCATGCATCTATGGGTCTTAGAATAGAAAATGATGAGGATAAAATTTAGAGCGAGGTTAAGAAACCAATACTCAAGGGAGGAAGAAGGTGCTTTCAAGGTACCAAAGACAAGAACAGAGAACTCCAAAGGCTGCAAAGGGGCTACTGATGGCATAGTTGTCATACCACTTCTCAGCACCCAAAGCAAGCTTTTGAAACAAAGCCAAGAGCAACAATTCCCAGGGGAGGAAGGAATTCGGCCATTAAAGAAGAGAGATGGCCCTTCTGAGCTAAGATACCCTTTCACCTTAAAAAGGCTAGATAAATCTGGCTTCCATTCAAGGTCAGCTTTAGATAGAGCAAGATGGGACTGTAGAATTTCCCTGCCCTATAAGATCTCCCTGCCTCTTATGCCGGTATCACTCATCACAGGATAAATCTTCTTATTTCACCACAGAAAGAAAAGGCTTAACAATATAACTGCTGGCTGGGTACTACGCAGGCTAACCCTGATTCCTATTCAAGTACAGTCTGTGAGTAGAAGAACATTAATAAGATGAGATCCTCCAGTTTTTGCAGTGAGAGTGGAGGAGAAGCCATTGAGGAATCTCTGGTTGCTGAGGCAAGGTAATGAAAAGACAAGTCTGCAGAAGGAAGCTGTAGCTCCAGATATTTTTAGAACAGTTGGTCATTTTTGCTGAGCCAACATGGCTCCACCTTCAACTGGACTGGGACAAATAGCTGTGTCCTGAGGTGGTTTTTGTCATGCTAATGCACCCAGACAGCTTGGCTTCAGAAGATTTAAAGGGAGGGTTGTGAATTTGTTTGCACCAAGCTGGGCTTCCTTAGAAAGCCTCCATTAATCAGGATATCACTGAACCGCAAAGGAAAGGACACTTGGGAACTACCTGAGAGGAAACAGAGGAGGCAGCCTGGGTGGAGGCCAAGGGAGGAGCAAGAAGGGACATGTTCCTGTTGCCAAACTATGCCTGCTTCCTGCAAATACAACCATTTCCTGCAGTCTTATGGGCAAAGTGCTACCTTATCCACACAGACAAACCAAGCCATTAGAGTGATTCGCATGGCCGTTATTTGGCCTTGGCTGCTGAAAAAAAAGTTGCAGATTCTCTGTCACTAAACCCCTTGATCTTTTCATCCAGCTATGCAAAAAAGCAAGGAAGGAAAGAACAGTTTATTGAAAAACCATTACTAGTACAAGTTAATAAGACAGAGCTCAGGATTTTGTGAATCTTGTTTATTCTGTGACTACGTGATGTACATAATACTGTTCTAGCCTCTGACAAGTAAAGTTCTCTTACCAATAACACCTTAAGAAACAATATCTAAAGAGACTTGATACCCTATGAGCATATACAGGGGGAGGAGATCCCCCTCAGTCACAGTCATAGGGGAGGGGAGTAGGGGGAAAGGGAGGAATGGGAGGATACAAGGGATGGGATAACAATTGAGATGTAATATGAATAAATTAATAATATATATGTGAAACAATATCTACCATACATGAGTGTGTTGTTTGGCTCAAAATGTATAGTTATGTATTATAAAACTGTGCAAATTCAATAACAAGAACTGTGGGATTTCAGGGTGACAATACCTAGATAAGATATGGAAGTTATGGTGGAAGGGACTTTATGAGAGAGGACTCGCTGTGACATTTGTAGGATCCAGAAAGAATGACATAATGAGAAGCAAGTCAGCAACTGAACACACAGATCCTGAGCAGAAGCCTGGGCTCAAATCTCAGAGGTCTTCAGAACCAAGGAGTCCAGATACAGCAGACTCTGTGATGGCAACCGAGAGCACTGGAAGTCATGAAGACACTCCTAGGATCAAGTGCAAAGTGCTGGTGGGCTTCAAGATTTATGTAATACAATTGCTATCCTAGTTTTATAAGTGGAAGGTTACGGTGGAATTCCGGTGGCAGGTCCACTACTTTCTCTATTAGGGTTAATTATCACCTAGGAGATAAGCTCTTTTACTATCAAGTGAGTGAAAACATGCCCCAAACATAAACATTTCAACCTCAAAAATATGTTCAGTTGGCTCCAACCAGAAAGAATATTAAAATACAGACATACTGCAACTGAGTCAGAGAATCAAATGTATATAAGAAAAATGAATGAGTGAGTGAATGAATGGAGCTCGTCATCATAGTAGTGCTGCAGTGAACATGTTTCTATTGTTAAAAAAAAATGTTACATCAACTAAAACTGGCTCTTCTTGGAAGCCACGATGGCTCCCCAGATGTTATAATCTTGTTGTTTTCCATTTATTGGTATATGCAGGACCTTGTGATCCCGCACCATGTGACCAGTATCATCTGTCCCATCAGAGCATCCCCCTAATTTATTTCTGACTTTCCTGGCTCACAGCAGACATTAAATATATCTTTATGGGTACATAAATGGATGAAATGATCTAAGGTATGGCATAACACTTTTTGGAAAACACAGCTAATCTCTCATCTAGCATATGTTGGTTCACAGATAAAGACAGTTTGGACAGTCTTGGGCATATGCTGTTTATCCACATGGTAAGTCTTTACCTTTCATTCACGTTTGGAGTCGCTTGGGTATGCTACCATGTGTGTTAGTTCATCGTAATTTACTGTCTATTCCTTGTAATTTGTCTCACCTAAGCCAAGATGGTCTTCCATTAAGGATGTGGTAAAATAGAGAAAGATGAGGCTTTGCATCCAGGCACGTGGAAATGGGAAAAGAGGCTAACAAGGCAAAGGCCTGGAGGATGTCATGCTGTTCTCTAGACATCAGAGGCTTTGGGATCAGGCAGAATGAAGCTGAACTTTGTTCACTACTTAGCTGTGTGTTCTTGACAAAAATACTTACCTCTAAGCCTTAGTTCACATTGTAATAAAACACACCCACTTCCTAATATTGTGGTAGTGATTGTGTGAATACTGGAGAGGACCCTGCATGTGGGTAGGGGGAGCACCGAGCCTGTGTGGAGCCTTCCTTACTCTGGCTTCATGTTTTCATGCATGAGCCAGCGCAGCCTCAGCACAGACCTCTCTACCTTCTCATGCATCGTGGGAAGAAGACAAACATATGAGACTGGTGGCTAAAAAAAAACAGAATGGGTCAATCCGGGTGGTGTCCCTCTTGCTCCTCTCTGTGTTCTTAGTGTCTGCACTCCTGTTGGGTATGCTTCTCTATTCTGCCTCTACAGTTTGCAGCGGGGCAGCATCAGGTCTGTTTCCAAGGAGACCTGACACTTGCAGAGGTGAATTTTATTTTGACAAAATGGTAAGCGAGCATTTTGACCATACCCAAGCCCTGTATGCTAGCATAACTTTATCAGATAATTGTCCTGTGTTCACATCTCCCTGCTGGCTCACGTCACTGCCCTTTCATTGGTTCTGAAGATGTGTAGAACAGAAAAGTGAGACTAATTAGATATACTTGATCTCAACACTAAATATATTTTTGTGAATGGCATGACAGTGGCACAAAAGCCAAGACGTATACCTATGTGCTGTGCTTTCACACAACTGTATGGAATTGCCCAACGAGGTAGTTAAGTGTAAGATTAAAGTCCACATAAAATGTAGTACTTCCTACATGTCCTACTTTCTCTCTCGGCATGAATAAGTTCTCCTCATACATCTAGTGGGCACTGGTCCAACCAGAATATATAAAACCGCGATTGTCATTATACCGTGAACTCCAGCTGCACATGTCTGTGCAGGCATCCTCTAAGATGGCTCCTTTGGTCATATTTATTGTGTTTATTGCTCTTTGAGGTAATAAAAATAATAATTGCAAATTGCTAGCAAATTTTCAAATTCCACACAAGATGGTTGGCATGTAGCTCCATCATCAAACTGCTATCGTATTTTTGCTATTATGTATTTTTAAAATACGCCTGTAGTACCAGCAATCGTTACATAATATGCAAATCCAACAAATAGAAGAATAATAATAAATAAGCAAGACAAAGCCAGCACGGGAGACCAAGTTAACTACAGCTTATATGTCTGATGTAGAGGAATGTTAATTCAGAATATGGCTGTTCTGGCAAGAGATCACATCCAAAGATCTTCTAGGTCTATGTGATCTGGTTGGCAAGAGATCACATCCAAAGATCTTCTAGGTCTGTGTGATTGGCTGGAATCCAAACATGCCTTTAATCCAGGAGACAGAGGTGAACAGAACTGAGCTCAAGGCCAGCCAGGTATAGAGCAAGATCAGGTAAAGAAAAGCTTAGATCCAGGCATGCTGATACATGCCTTTAATCCTAAACTAAGGTAAAGTTAGTTTGGAGAAGGAAACATCCATGTTTAAAACTGATGTCTAATTGAGTGGCAGAAAAGGTGACCACTCAGGGAAGATTTCACAGAATAGGATACACCCAACTCTCATGAAAAGAGAGAGGAAAGGGAAGCTCCTTAAGAGGCAGGGTTTTTTTTGTTTGTTTTGGGGTTTTTGTTTGTTTGTTTGTTTGTTTGTTTGTTTAGAGAGAAGAGGCAGTTTTACCAGGACAATACTAGAGAGATGGGTTGCAGAAAGAGAACTCAGTTGAAGATGGAACAGGCCAGAAAATGAGAAGAAGCCAGAAGATTAAAGCAGATTGCTGAGTTAGTTTGAGGCTAAGCAGAGCAATTCCAGGCCAAAAGAGAAGCCAGATTAAATAAGTCAGCTGAGAGAAGAGTTTGAGTCAGAACAGCCCAGGGCTCAGAAAGAACAAATAAGGGTGAGCTCATTAAGCAGTAAGTCTCAGAGGCTGAAAACATTCTAGACCCTGGTTAGATTATACAGAGGCTAGAAGACTCCAGGACTGGGCGTAGGCCAGCAGAAGAAGGTAGTAAATCTCCCAGACAACAATTGAGGCAAGAGAATGTAAGGTACTTTTACAGTCTGGTGTTTATAAAATTGCATATGGTTGCTCATCAGCACCTGTGGGGCTTGGTACCAGAGCCCCTGGCAGAGACAACAACCTGAAGTTGCCCAAGATCCTTTAAAAAGTGGCAGAACATTTGTATTTAACCTGCCCATACCCTCCTATATGCTTTGAATTATTCTGAATGATTTATAATGCCTAAAACAATACAAGTCAGAGTAAAATATCTGTTATATCATATCGTTCAAGGACTAGGACAAAGAAAAATGCCCTATATGTGTTTGGTACAGATGTGTATGTGTGTTTACTATGCTCTCAATCTGGCATTGCCTGAAGCCTAAAATGTGGAGGTCACAGATACAGAGAGCAGACTGCCATAATCCTGCTACTCCAGGGCTCCTTAAGACTTAAGCAAAGTAATTCAGAGCACCAGATGACATGGCTTGGTCTGGACACACAGGCACTAGAAACAAGAAGCAAGAGAAGACAGGAAAATTGCAGCTACTTGTCAGAGGTTCGTTCATACATCACTGCCACTCGTCACAGTCAAGATGCTACACAAAATATAAAATGAAAAATCCAAGGTGATCTGAAAATTGGGTGGACTGAGCAGACATTCACTAACAAAGACTGGTTGAGAAGCAAAAAAGGAAAAAAATAAACTATGAGTGATGGGCCGTGCCTGTAATCCCAGCACTTGGGAGGCAGTGGGGCAGGAAGATTGCTATCAGTCTGTGTTACACAGTGAATTCACCAAGGAGAGAGAAAATAACAGCCCCCATAGCACACCCCACAATATCCAAATCATTTTTTCCTCTGTCTGGAAAGTCATTATCTAACCGAGTAAGGATCTGGCTTCCCTAGCGACAATCAAACAGGGGAGCCCATGTCTGAAGCCTTTTGCCTCACCAAGCTCACAGTTACTAATAGCGATGACACATGGAGTGAATCAAGATTCTGAGGTGTGGGGACCTCACACGGCTGAGCTACAAATTATTTAAAGTGAATTAGACTCCCAAGGGAACAGAAAACACTGAACTTTGGAAGACAGATGTCAGCAAGTTCTCTTCCAACTTACACAGGAGTTGCCCCCAGCCTTCTGCCTGGCCCAGTGGGTGCCTAAGGCTCTCACATAGCGATCCTGTGCCCCGCGTTCTTAGTAATCATCTCTGCACAGGACTCAGAGGATGTAAAACTGCCATGCAGCAGCATGATTTACATGGTGACCTGGAGACTAAAGCAGTTTTTGCATTTATATTGGGGAAAATCCATTAACTGGATAATTTACATTTCCCTCTTGAATCTCTCTCTAGTAAGAACACTTCCAAGTTGTTGTCAATGTCCAGTCTTTGGAAGAACATTAACTTCCATCATCAGCACTATAATCATCAATCTACATTGTAATGTGAGAATTACGAGTGAGTCTGATTTGCTATGGCCGTGTGCAGGGACATTATTCTAGGTTTGACCACCATCTGCCTATTGGATGGCGAATGCAGAGCTCTTAGAAGTGGTACCCTGAAGCAAAAGGGCTGTTCTGGGAAGCCATCATCCTGGGAGCATTGGCCATAGGAGCATCCAAGGTAGAAAGTTCTTCAAATATCTAAACCATGAATTTCTTTTAACACAGACTCTGAAATGCCAGCCATTCAAGTGATACTTTCATAATTTAATTTAGCTATGTTGAAAATTAGTGATTTTTATTAAAATATACTTTATGCTTATTTTTTAAAGATTTATTTATTATGTATACAGTACTCTGCCTGCATGTGTGCCTGAATACCAGAAGAGGGCACCAGATCTCATTATAGATGCTTGTGAGCCACCCTGTGGTTGCTGGGAATTGAACTCAGGACCTTTGAAAGAACAGCCAGTGCTCTTAACCACTGAGCCATCTCTTCTTAACTTATTATGCATACAGTTCTGCCTGCATGTACACCTGTAGGCCAGAGGAGGACATCAGATCATATTACAGATGGTTGTGAACCACTATGTGGTTGCTAGGAATTGAACTCAGGACCTTTGGAAGAGCAGGCGGCACTCTTAACCACTGAGCCTTCTCTCCAGCCTGCCAACTCTTATGTTAATTTTTAAAGCTGAATTCTAGTCACAAGAAAACTCAATGAAATGATTGACTTGATATGGTCATTTAGTTGGAGTGGAGGAGTCCTTATTATGGGGTCCAGGTTGGCTTCAAGGAAACCATCCTTTTGTCTCAGCCACACAAGTGCTAGATTTGTGAGAGTATCCAGTAATTGGGCCTGTTGTTTTTCTAACACATGCTTTCTAATATATGGTTAAATGTTTTTTTTTTTTTTAAGATACTTCAAGTGCCATTTAAGGTATTCTCAGACGTGTGTTAACTTAGTTCTATTACAACAGCTAGGCAAGATGATAGAGAATAAGGTGGATAAAGGACACAAAGGCTTATCTAGAGATGCTTAGTAATGCTTTCCTAGCTTTCTGAGTGCTTAATGCCAGTTCAAAATAATACAATGCAGTTATTAGGCAACCTCAATAATGAACAAATTCAAGCAAATAAAAATTTACACTCATTTACTATATGATCTAGAACTATATCACGGACCCTATGAAAAGTATGCTTATTATAATATTATGTTTTCAGTTTCTACCTTGTGTTGATGGTATCATAGGGAAACTCTGGGATGTAATCTCTATTCCAAGTTACATGAGTACACAAGGCTAAGTCGGGAGCAAGTATAAAGACTAGGAGGAAATGGAGCTCCATACTTTGATCTTATCCAAGAGCTGGCTCACTGCACTAGACTCCAATCCCCATATCTTACAGACAATCTGATGCCATCAAGAAGTGACAGTCTTCAAGTGCTGGGAAAGATACAGTAATAGCTCACTGCATGCATGGAGGTTTCAGCCCATTCCCACAGAAATGGTCCAAGCTAGAAAAGGATTTCCAAAAGCTATGCCACATCACCCGAGGATTTTACGGATAGTGAACGTGCAAGGAGTGTCTTCTCCACCGACCCTAGGGATAATGGTGGGATAAAGAAGCCTGCTATTCACGCATCACTTCTAAAGATGTATCACTGAAAAGTTCTGGAAGCTCCTGATCTTCTGAGCACCTTATATCTTTATTTTTTATTATAATTTATTCACATCACACCCCGATTGTGTTATCCCCTCACTCTTATCTTCCAGTTACCACCCTCCCTCCCTCTTCTGCCCTATTCCCCTCCCCTAGACCTCTGATTGGAGGGCTCCTCCTCCACCATTTGATCACAGCCTATCAGGTCTCATCAGGGTAGCCTGCATCCCTTTCCTCTGTGTGCCCCCATGTTGCCACACTAAGAGGCAGTGATAGCGCTACCTCAGGACCAAGCTATACCACTCCTAGGTATATACCTAAAAGATGTTCCAGCATACAACAAGGACATATGCTTAGCTATGTTCATAGGAGCTTTATTTATAAATAGCCAGACTCTGGAAAAACATTGATGTCCATTAACCAAAGAATGGATAAAGAAACTGTGGTACATTACACAGAGGGCCTGCACACCCTGACACACCAACTGAGGACAAAGCATGCAGAGTACCAAGACCCCCTGTTCAGATGGAGCTGATGAACATCTCATGCTCCATGTGCGTGGGGATGGGGGAGAGTGGGGACTGCATCTCACATGAACTCTGGCACCTTACGTATTTAAATCTTAAGATGTGCCCAATCTTCAGGATTGCCTAGCTCTGGCCCAACTCTTAAGAACCGGATCACTCTCTAGATTGTTTAACACTTAGCATTGGAAGGATTTGCTCTCCCTCTGTTTCTCTGGTGACAGATGAAGGTACAAATGCCTGGGGTTTTGAGTGCCTGTCCTAGCATAGCTCAAACTCTTCCAGTAGCTCTAGAACAATAATCATCACCGTCTCCTTTAATATCAGCGCCCCAGGGAAATAAGCCAAGGTTGCTTTAAATGTCAGTCTCCTGATTGCTCTCCCTGGTGACCTTTAGGTAACCATAACAGTGTGACTTGCAGGCTCACTAGATGCTCAAAGTCCCAAAGTCAGTGGCTGAATAAAAGCACCTCTGAAATCCCCTTTAAGTTCCCAGATGGCGAGACTCTCAGCCAACAGCCTTCCCTTTCTAACCCACTGACATTCTCAAGTGGCTGAAGTAGGTTAAGCTAAGCATGGCAAATCTAGTTGGTAGAAGTTATTGTGGGGGAGGGGGAACTGCACTCAAGGTGATTAAATAAATAAAAGTTATTGTGGACACAAAACTTTGCCCCCCCCCCCAAAGTAGTCACAGGATACTCATGACACTTCAGTAGTTAAAAAAAAAAAAGGAATCAGAACCTGAGGTAGAATGAGATCATGGATGTTCATACATTCATTCATCAACTCGTTCCATCCACTCATTCAATATTATGTTCATTGACCAGATTCTACGCACCAGTCTGACATGAACAGTAGGCTCAGAGACTAGGAAATGCAGACACATACACTTATGTACCAGTGGGAAGTGTGACACTAGAGATGTAAGCTAAGTGCTGTGGCATCCATATGAAAGGCAGCAGCTCCTCTCTGCAGCACCAGGGTCCACCCCAGCCGAGATGATTTTGAACTGGGTTGGTAGTTCTCACATTCTTGGTATCTATAACTCTTTTCAGTCCAGATCTTACAGAGCCCACAGGGAGTGTCTGTTCACGTGGGCTCTATCTACCGAGGTGTACCATATCTGAAGCCAGAACTGAGATTTTAAAACATTCACTGCTCCATTTAAAATAATAATAATATCAACCCTGATACATGCCATCATTACCCATTGAGTCTACGAAAGATAATTACATTGATAAAACAAAGCCTTGTTAAAATAACAGTTTCTAACCTATTTTTGCAAAGCTTTTACGTGCTGTCTTGGGAGTTGAAGATGGCTCAGTCATTAAGAACTCCTGATGCTCTTGAAGAAAACTAGAGTTCGGTTCCCAACGCTCACTGTAAAGCTCACAACCACTTGTTACTACAACCCCAAGAATCTGATACCCACTTCTGCCCTCCACAGGCAGCCCCCTGTGTGTGTGTGTGTGTGTGTGTGTGTCTTAATAGAAGTCAACTGGATTCGTATCTCAGCATCTACACCAAACAAAGCACAATGTTATTTGAAATGTGTAAAAGTTGACTTTTATAAAGATAATCCTGCTTAAAATGGATATGAAATCATAACTGATTGTGGTTAATTTTTCCTTAATACTAGCCCCAAAAGTAATTTCTTTGTGGTGAGCGGCTATGTGGGAACAGAAACTAGAAGTTGAACATTCTGTACACACTTGATGTAAAGTCCACTGTCAATTTTGAAATCTGAAAATACTGTCTTTATTCATGCATGCTTTCGAAGCAATACTTGGAAAATAGAATAGACTTATTGTATAGATTTTCTGAATGTCAATCCATTTCCTACTACAGGTTCAAAAATTCTCACTCTATTAACTCTGGTTTGTTCATGGAAGTCTTCCAACATTGGAAAACTGTGATGTCTCTATGGTCATCACAAGTTTTTATAATATTCGAATGTTTCACTTGAAAGCTTGAATCTCAACATTGGCAATAAAACTGTTAGTTTGTTATTTAACCATGCTCCTTTTTGTCCATCTTTGAAAACACCTTTTCTAAATACATTTGAAAAGCTACAATTTGCCTGCCTATTTTTTTCTTCAAATAAAAACTGTGTGATGAGACAAAAGGAGGTAGTTTAGCTTGTGACTCAGACACACTGCAGCTTGTTGCAAACGTGCATTTCCCCATTTTAAGACTGGCAGAGGGCATGGACACAAGGGTCAATAGTTAACAAATGAATCGTTTATACTGCTTCATTTCAGTTCTCCTTAAGTAAACACTGTATCTGTAAAAACAACCTGTGAGTGTGGTAAAAAGTACAATGACTGCTATGGCAGTTGAAGTGACTGTTCTTACCCTGTTAAGGTGTCTGCATCTTTTCCCATGAGTTTCAACACCTAAATCAATGTAAATATCAGCTTGATTTTAAAAAAACAGTGATATCTTAATGTTATGATGAAGCACTTTCTCATCAAAGAGCTTCTGCAAAGGGTCACATTGACCTCTGAAGACCCGGTACACTCCTTTGAGAATCAGAGAGTTATACATGAGGCCTCTCTGGAGTCAGCCAGCTGAAGATCAGCAGAACCAGGGTCAGACGTGTCAACCATGCACCTACTTCAGGACTCATAAGTCCCACGCTGGATGCTGGGGAGCTGGAATGTTTTCTGGGATGTTTGTTTTGAAACTGTGATACACACAAACACACACACACACACATGCACACACAAATACATACAACACACATATGCACATATAACACATACAAGCACACACACCTACACACACAAAGCCACAGCCATATACACACACAAACATAGATACACACATACACAAATACACACATATGTACATACAACACATACAAGCACATACACACACATGCACACACAAAACCACAACCACATACACACAAACATACATACACACATATACAAATACACACAACACACACATATGCACATACAACACATACAAGAACACACATACATGTGCGCGCACACACACACAGACAGACAGACACACACACACACACACACACACACACACACACACACACACACACCAAAGAATGCAAGCAATTCAAGGTTAAAACACAAGTGCCAGCAGAACATCACAGTTTTGGAGCAGAAGACAGAGAGTTGTAGGCATGACCTTGAGGTGGCCCATTAACCTGATCTCTGTCCAAGGAGCCTGAGAGTTTGACTTCAGCTCCAGAACAGATCCTGATTTTTTCAGAGCCAGCTAACTACTGCATCATTCTGGACAGGTGTGGTTCTAGTCTATTTACTAGACCAAACAGTGGAAAGGAGTGACTTCCAGGGCCTGCTGGGAAAATGCTGCCTCCTCTCTTTCAAGTAAAGGATCCAAATCAATCTTGCCTCTTTCTCTGGACATTTTCCCACATGACGTGATGCCTGGAACTGTTGCAATAATCGTATTATCAGACTGACCCTGGCTGTGTAGCCCTACTCATCACTTTAAGGAAGAGCAACAGTGCTCAGGGCTAAGATGAGGATGGACGAGCGAGCTGTATTTATCTTCAGGGGACCAATGCTGGCCAGGAGAGCACACGGGCAGGTGGGTAAAGAGACTTGAGGGTATTTGTAAGATGAAGGAAGGGACCTAGAGAAAAAAGTGGATGTCTAGAAGAAAGGAATGGCAGAAAGAGAGGGGGCCTAGAAGTGGAAACCCTGCTTTTGTGGAAGTTTCCTTTATTTCTGACTAGATTGTCAAAGTCAAGGGTGACATCTAGGACTCAATAACTGCTCAGAAAATTCTTGGAAATTGGAGGAAAAATAATAATGAAAGTAGAATTTATATACTTTGATTGGAGGTTGGAGTTACAGAGAAATCAGAACTTCTGCCTAATAGCCTCAAAACTTTAGGTAACGAACAAGACAACATGCTGGCAAGTATAAAGATGCAGGAATTAAGTTGAGAACTTAACTGTCTTACCACAAGTCTGATTTAATCACTTGGGGAAACGTGATGGGCAGTTCATCAAGCTCAATAAAAAATTAATAAGCAATTTTAAAATTAATTTTAAAAACGTTCAGGAACAAATCGAGATCAGAACTCAGATAATTACGGAGCCTCAAATCCATGCAAGTAAGAGTATTTATATACAAACCTTAGCATTTGCTCTGGACCTGGAAGAAAAAGCACACAGATCTTGGGAGCCGATTGTCATCTGCTCATCTGAGTACTGGATGCTGAATAGTCACAAAAACATTATAATTGAATATAGTGATAAAATTTATATAATGGAATAGATGGTGTCAGAGAGCTCTAACATACATGGGAAATACAAGGGGATCAAAGGGGAATTTCCAAGAACCAAGTGAGGGGCATAGTGGAACACAGCACGAGAAGGCTGGAAATAGAAATTGTGGCACAGAGAGACAATATCAGAGTTAGGCACATTTAAGGAACAGGAGAGTATGGCCACAGTCGTACACGTACAAAATGCATTTTTGAAGACGGACTCTGGGAAAAGGGTTTCAAGGAATTATAAGTCAGACATTTGATGTACTGTCTATATGAAAAGGCTGGCCAGCTATAATGTGTGGGTCACTTGTGATTTTTCTAAATAAAATTTAATGGAACATAGCCACAGTCACTCATTTGCCCATTATATGTACCTAGTATCTATGGGTGGTTCTTTTTTTTTTTTTTTCACTTTAAGCATCTATTGTACAGTTATAGAGACCAAGTGGCCTAAGATTGAAAATATTTACCACCTTGTCCTTTCAGAAAACACTTGTTAACCTGGGTCAACACAGTTAATATGCTTGTATAAAGGCAAGTGACAAATTGAAAGAAAAACAAGGTCAGTGCCAAACACACTGGTGAGTAGCCTGGGCACTGAAAAATGAGACTGCAAGAAAGGCAGAAGGGGATAGAACGGAAGAAGTGAGCTTCCAAAACTAAGGGATGTTCTACAACAATGGCGGAGTTGCACATGTGCAAAGGGATGCTTCCTTATTCTGGAGGCATCTTCCCATGCAGTCTCTCCAAAAATGATCCCTTACTTTCTCCCCGTTCTTCTTCACCTCCTTCCTTTGTTTTCTTGAACTAAGTCTGGTACGTGGCCACCTAAGCAGCGTTGCATTCCCAGGTGTGGTGTGGTGGTGTTAAGGATGTGTGCAGTGTTTCTTCATTTCCTTATGTTAAAAAAGCATTATCCTGAGCATCGGCCCCTTCTCTTCCAGCAAGTCCATGCATTCTCCTGAGCTACTTGGCCATAGAAGAGGATACTGGCCTTCATCACAGCAGAAGAATAAGACAGAAATATCTTAGGCTTCTAAATAACTGAATAATGCAGAAAATTCCACCAAACTTATCCACTGACCCCAGAATTGTCACCTGAGGGGGAAGAAGACTTTCTCCCTACATGTTAACAAAGCCTCTTTTTTTTTTCCTCATAAAGCTAGCCAAGCATGCTCATTTAAAAAATATCTCCATATCTAGGATTTACATTTACATATGCATTATATATTCAATAAGCTCTGGGGTCCTGATGCAGCAAATGTATGCTAGGGAAGCTTCAGTGGTGTGGCGAAGAAAGGAGCCATCATCCCATGAGCATAGGATATGTCTGAGAAAACGTGCAGAGGAGACGCGCCCCACACATTGGCATGAAATCCCAATGGTCAGTGCTAGAATAAAAAAGCCCCTGTGCTAGTCACACTTTTGTTTCTGTGACAAATGTTTGACAGAACCAAGTTGAAGAAGGGCATATTTGAGCCACAGTTTCAGCGGTTTCAGCGCATAGTTCACTATTGCTTCAGGACGCTGACAAAGGAAACACTCCATGGAGGAAGGGCTGGTGGCTATTCACCTCGTGTAAGCCAGGAAGTGAAAAGGAATAAATAATAAGAACAAAACATAGCGTGCAAAGGCATGCTCCCACCCAGTCACTTCTTCTAACTAGACCCCACTTTTAACAATTCCACTGTCTCCCAATAGTCTATTTAAATTGTGAACCCATCAGAGAAGCAACCATTGATTATGTCATGGCTCCCAAGATCCATGGTCCCAAGAGCTCTGACAATACACTCACAGACACACTCAAGTGTGCTTTATTAATTTCCAAGGCGCTTTAAAAATTAAGATTCAACATATTAGTCACCCAGGAAATACTATAAATGACAAAGAGGGTATACAGAAAAGAGAGTAAGGCTAAGAAAGAAGAGAAAACTGTGCATTAAAAATTAGTCTGAGGGAACTTATATGCAGAGAAAAAAAAGTAGCTCTCCAGGGAAAAACAGGGAAACCCAATGCCTCAGTTAAGACCACAGTGGCAGATTTGCAGTATACCAGAAGATGCTCCATGTATACCAATTACAGTGGAAGTAGAGTCCTGGGGAAATTAGATCATCGTCGTCGTCGTCGTCATCATCATCATCATCATCATCATCGCCACAATGTACAAAGAGTTAAAAACAGATTTCACTAGGTATTGGTACATAGTACATGTTTAATCTCACATCCCTTCAACTATGTGTTGTCACCTTTAGACATGGCACCAAAGTATTACTTAAGTATTTATTTATATTCCTTGACCAGGTTTTGGATTTACTCTTTTTATTCCTTGCTCCTTAAGCCATAGCTCATAATTTCTCGTGCAAATCAAGAAGTCCTGTGAGCCATTCATACATGCCAGCATCCTTTGACTTAGACCTCTTACCTACATGTTCATTACCTCACTAACAAAGTCACTCACTCACAACTTGGTCATGATAATCATTCTACTACTGGGGAATGATTTAGACACCATAGATCATTTCAAGGCTGTTTAAATTGTTCTTTAAAAAAAGAAGCAATTACTCTTATGAAGCAAATGTAAAATTGATACTAAATTCCTACAAAGGTTACACAGTGAGAAAACCTAAGAATAGCCTTGCATAGAAATAGTGATGCAATGTACTCTCTGTAAAATATTATCAAACAAATCCAATTTCATATTCAAAGAGCAATTAATTATTACTAGGTGAAAACTGCTTCACAAGTGCCAAAGCAGTTCAAAATGAGGAAATCTATGCATATAACTCACTTTTCAAATAAATCCAGGGAGAAAAAAATTTTATCATTAGCTCTATAAATGCTGAAAATAATTATAAAAATAATCTTCATGAAGGAAAAAAACAATTATATCTTTTTAATATGCTAATTTTATTAAACCTAACTTAATTTCAGAATCAGACCTAAATATATTATCAAATGAGTACAAAGTAAAGTGACAGGGGGACACCTGTGGCTGTTGAGCGAATGGCATAGGCATATGAGTAACTATAGAGACAGCTAATGTATTACTTTACATAGCATCACTGGAGAGGGTTATACCTCATGCTACATAGCAGAATGAGCTCAATATCTATCAAACATTTAAAGGTAAAAGATAACCAATACGTAATAAAAGAAAACTTATGAATCACTTTATAATCTTAATGTGTAGAAAGCATTCTCAGCTAACACTTGGAGAAAGAGTAGAATCTAAAAGAAATAATTAATGCTTTTAATTTTTATAAATCTCAAATCTTTCTGAGAACCCAACAACAAAATGAATCAAATAAGGTCTGCAATGGTGATGCACATTTTTCCATCCAGAACTTAGGAGGTAAAGGCCAGCCTAGGCTATATGAGACCCCCAAAAGCAAACAAACAAAACAAATATAATCAAAGGTAAAATACACAACATCATGTAAAATGTTTATAATTTATATTATAGACAAAGATATAACCTACCAAGTATCTGAATACTCCTAACACACAAAACTGACTAGCAATGGAATATCAGTCTAGTAGACTGGAAAGTCTGGAGAATGGGAGGATATGGAAACCTCTCCACATTGCTGCTGAGAGTGCAGACTGGTATAACCATTCAAGTGCAATCTGACAATGTTGTTATGTATTTATCATCTTTATGAACCAAAAATTCTCCTCCTGGTTGTGGTATGTGAATTTCCCCAAAAGTACTTAAGGACATGTGCACAAAGATGATCATTGCAACACTATAGGAATGGTAAGCCATAGGAAGCAACCCGGGTGTAAGCTATCCAGGGAGCTGATAAAATGTGGTTAACATTCACAATGGGGTGTTCTATAGCACCTGTATTCCTTTGCACAATGGTATCAGTGTTCTGCATATGCTAGATATGATTGGCTATATATGTATGAGCTTATTTAAGAGTTAACTAATTCAAAGTTAAAAATTAAAATTTAGCCGTTCTGTTGCACTAGCTACATTGGAAGCGCTCAAGAGGTGCATGCTATTAGGAACTACCATGTTGAGTAAGCCATAGATAAAACAGTAACATTATTGCAGAAAGCATCGTTAGATAAAAGAGGTCTATAATCACACATCCTAGCACTAGTGCTAAGTAAATAAAAGAAAGAGGAGTGCTCAATAATACCTGTAGTCCTAACACTTATGAGGTAAAGGCAGGAGTATCAGAAATTCCAGACCATCCAAAACTACATGAGTCTCATTCTATAAATAAATAAAAATGTAAAGACTAATTGTGGAACAGTAAAGTGATATGGTAGGCAGGGGTGCTTGCCTCCAGTCCTGAGTTGTTGAATTCAACCCCTGGGTCCACAAGGTGACAGGAAAGAAATGACTCTCATGAGCTGTCCTGTGACCTCCACAAGTACAGTGTTGTACGGAGCACCTGTACTACTACACTCACACTCATGCACACACACACACACACACACACACACACGCACACACACACACTGCATGCATGCATACACACACAATAAATTTTTTCTGGTAAGAGTGAATAGGAATTGGGAACAAAAATGAAATGAAGTGGATACCCAGATAAATTACTAAACCATCAGAATGAGAGAGGTTTCCAAAGACTTGAGATAAAACTAAGCTGTAAGTTGGGCAAAATTTTTAGCATAAATCTCTGAATTGAGATCACAATAAATAAATAAACACAAAATAATTAAGTAAACAAAAACTTGTTTGCAGCCTTCAGCCTTCTTGACAAGTTGAGGACATTTTTAAAAGGGGAGACAGTCAATGCATGTTCACTAGGACTCTAGCAAATATGAATTTGTTTCCTTGGTTGCTTAGGTACGAATATACAAGAAAGATACTGTTGCAAGCAAAAAGGGAATGGGTGCCACTAAAAACACACACACACACACACACACACACACACACACACACACACACACACACACACATGTTTCCTGACAATACTGGAAGACAATATTATTACCTGATTCTTTGATGGCCCTACGGTAAGCACCCAGGATCAAGGCAAAAATCTAGCCAAAATAATAAATATGTGTGTCAAACATATCAACACCCTAGGAGTCATGATAACTTCCTGAACATGTAGAGAAAAATTATGAGACAAACAAAAGCACTGAAAAAATGCATCTAGATTCGCATAAAAAGCCAGTCTGCTCCACCAAGAGTCTAGAATTAAGAAAATACGGATGAGAAGAAGGAAGACCAGGGTATTTTGTAAGATAGTTCAGTTATTCTGCATAACGCCATAACTGTGGGTATATTACCACAGGAGAAAAAATGAGAGGCACCAACCCATGTACATTTATCACAACACATAACTTTATAGTGCCAAGAGCCAACTCTAATGCCAGGAAATTAAAATAAAAGAAGTCATTTAGAAGGTTTGAGGACCCTAAGATAAGCTGAAGAATGTGACAAAAATTCTAACTCTAATATAGATGCATGAACAGTCTCACGGAAGGCAGTGAAGGGTAAGTGCTGACCCAAGCAAATCTGGAAATGAGTAATGCTTAAGACTAACGCAAAAGAAACTGTACCCACAACTGTACTCTAACTGCTAGTCGTTTCCCATAGGGATGTGGACAAGCTAATATCAGCTACAAATTGCATACTGGAACAGAAATTTTAAATACCTAGATGGCAGATGCTCAGAACCAGGTTTCTCCTTGTTGAAGTGAGATAGCCAGGAGGGCAACCACAGGATGACTCGTGAATCCATTAATAGTACAGAGAGAACAACAGCGTTAGAGCCAGCAGCAGGAGCTGATACTTAGCTTACACGCACGGATGGTACACGTAGAAATGCTTAGGAATACATGTGTGCAATAGTCATCGTACACATTTTGTTCCTTTGTTGTGACAGTCGACAGAGTAGAAACAAGAATACCTAGTCAGTGCATAAAATCACATATGGCGTCTATATGTTGGTTTTTATTACCATTTTCTAATAAGGAATTAGGGCTCCTTAGAGACAGAACTATTTCAGGTAGAGGTGGGGAATATGCCAGAAAAGCCTATAAGAAACGACATTGTCTAAAAATGAGAAAGTGCTCAGAACAAAAATCCACACTAATAGGGGTATGTGAAACACACAGGCACCTACTGAGCGTTCCCATTAGGCAAAGCTAGAACAAGCAATTTGAGCAATAAAATCAATAGAATAGTATTGAATTAAAACCCCAAATATAAAATAAATGTTTCCCAGATTATAGAATAAATATTTATGAGTCCATTTGTTATGAATGAATAAATAAATAAACAGAAAATACAATTCTCTCATATAAGATGACTCTAAATAATTTATGCAGACACTAAGCCTATAAAATAGGTGGGCCATAAGTAGCTTAGTGTGGCCTGTGCACAGTGTATTCTGCTGGAGTTGAGTATGAAATGGAGAGAAAAGTGAGCCTCTACAGAGGAGACCTCACAGCCCAACCTCACTACGTAGTCAAGACCAACAGCGCAGCCACGTGGGCATTGCATGATAAAAATGACAGACTATACCTTCTTCCTCAAACCCCACATCTCTTCTCATTACTGGGAAAAGACCAGAAAAATCCCAGTGGAAGAACATTCTACAAATAGCTGACCAATATTCTTCACACTTTCAAGGTCATCAAGAACAAGTCTGAGAACCTGTCATTGGTGAGAGAAGCCTAAGGAAACAAAACAACTAAATGGGATGTAGTGTCTTGCTTGGGTCCCTGGACAGAAAGGCAAAAGCTGGCTCTTCAACTGTGACAAGAACATCATACTAATGCAAAAAGTTAATAGGAGAAGAGCCTGAGTATCACAGAGCAAAAACTGTTCTAAACAGTAAAGCTTGTTTTTTAAAACTACAATTAATTAATTAATTAATTTTGTCATCATCTTCAAAATTTCCTTTATTCTTCCTCTTCTCATTAAGACCTTTTATTAGAGGTGATTCCATTATTCATTTTGTCTTTTGCATCCTTGCTTTATATAAACATGTAACCATGCTGTACCTGTCCTTACACAAGATGGCTTGATCGTATTCCACTAGCTGAGTGTGTCAACATATTTACTTCCAGTTTTCTACTAAGGGTGCTTCCAGGCTTTGCTGTTACCAACTGCATTGCTACAAATACTCACGGCATGCACGGAAGACTTTCTGTGTCGTGTGATACATAGCTAGAAGTGAAATTGCTTGGTCTTAGGGAGGGCACATTGTCAACCCTGCTTTTGCAAAAGTTGTGGTATCGATTCAGATTTCCATCAGCAATACTCTAATTTTTCTGAGTATTGTCCCCAGAAAAGAATCATCATGAAGAACCATGAAGATATTTTGATTTTCTTTTAAAAGTTTTAAAGTATCTCATATTTGTAATAAAAAGTAATATGGTGTTAGATGTCATTGCAATACATTAGAAACTGCCATAGGCTCACATCCTGGGTTATTAACTTGCTGTTATCCACAGGAACATATCTGAATGTGGTACAAATATGAAGAAATTAAGATTTGACACGTCGTTTCCAAAAATGTAGAAAGTTCTAGTCTCATAAACTGGCACTTGTCTGAGAAACTGCTAGCCATTTAAATTTAATTATGTTCAAAAGGAGGGAAGGAAGGGAAGGAGGAATAAAAGAAAAGCATAGGCGAAGGAAGCAAGAAAAGGAACATATGTAAGTGTAGTCATATGCAAATGCATGCGTGCATTTGTATATGTATGTCTCTGCTCTATAAAACAAGATCTCAATCTTCCCTCCAAAGAGGAATAAAGAAATTAAGCTTGTATTTATCTCTCTTTCATAATTTCCAATGTCTTGAATTTAAGCTGTATCAGCAGATTCCAAAGAACACTTGAAGAGTGGTAAAATTCATCACTCCTGCATTCAAAACTCCTTTGAAGTAAAAAATCTACATTTCTGTGGGGAACCAGTAAATAATAACCCTCTCAGTACTATAAATAGGCGCATTATGCTAGTATGTGGCGTGTGTGTGCTGAAAACGCTAGCTTAAGATTGCCATCAGTCATCCCACCATGTCTCAGACGACATCGCAACCCTGTATAAACTTGTTCACTGTTAACCTCAACAGTTCGCTGTAAGGAAGAGCAAAAGAGATAAAGGAAGTGCTTTTTGAAGTCCCCCTTTCGGCGGAAGTTGGAGGCATGTGTGAAAAGAAGTTACGGGCATTGAGGAACTTTGGTTGCTTCTTGTTAACCCAAAGCCCACCTGTAAGGAGAAAAGGCTGTCCAGTGTTGCATCTGAGGCCAGTTGCTCACCGCTGAGAGTTTGCTTAGCTCTGACAGTGGATTCAGAGCAACAAGACCATATAACAAAGATCAGAGACTTCCTACAGGAGCTAGCCCTGTTTCCCTGTGGCCTCATGGTTTCAGCCCCTTCATATTCTGTTTGCATTTCTCAGAATATTGAAGATATTACTACCATCATCCAGCTTGTTCACCATGCCTATGAATGCCATAAAATACTTCCAAGTAGTAAAGGGACAGGACTATATATAAGAATTCCCAAAGTCTTCAAGGCCAATAAAACTTCTTAGGTGTTTCTTGATGGAGCTCACCTTCTGCATTAAGGCTTGTGTGAGGAAACACTCACTGGACAGAGCTATTCAAGAGGCATTGGCACAAAAACCAGAAGTGATTTCTCTGTATAAAGCAGGTGAATACATTTTTATCTATTGTACTCTTTGCCAGGGATCATTTATCTAACTGTAAAAGGACAATTTTTGGGAAAAAAAAATTAAACCATGCAGCAAATGACATAGAGAAAAGCCTAAATGTCATATTAGCTGACCTAAGTTTACATGACAGGTCAATCCGCTGTTAACAAAGGGATGCTGAGCAATGTATTTACCCAAAAGATCCTCACCTTTCTCCATTGTTGGAATGGATAGCAAGCCAGAAGCTGACACCAGATCTGTCTTCATAGCCTGTTCTGCTAACCACCACACTTTTGACAGCATCTTGTATGTGGGTCCTCGCTACACCTCTACAAGCTGACTTGTCCTTAGGTGCAGTTTCTTCCACTAAGTCCATAACAGCTAATACAAAATGCCAAGGTGCAAGGACACGCTATCCCTTCACTAAGATCTATATATGCAAAGGTTCAAGAGCTGGGTTAGAAGCAGAAGAGCAGCATCCCCTTCGGCTAGCACTGGGAGTGGTCAACACATCCTAGTCACAGCAGAGAGAATCTGGATGCCCCTCTTCACACTGACTCTATTCCATGATCAAGTGTGCCTCCAAAAGCAGAAATGTCTGCTGTAATGAAAGCTGAGACATGATTTTTTTAGTTAAGATAGTAATCTGGTAAACCTTTGATTCCTCCCAAGAAGTTAATGTGACTTAACGCTCTCAAATATTTTCAGTTAGAAATTACAGTTGCTTCTCAATACTTTAAAAACCTTCACAACATGCCTGAAAGCAGAGGTTTAGATCATCTGACTTGGAGTTGCCTGACAAGCACCATAAAGAAGACAGTCTGACACAGTAAGAATCATATTTGTGGGAAGACAGGCGAACTAGAGATGACAGGACCTGAATATAAACATTCCAATTCAAAACACCATATAGCCAAAGAAGCTATGATTTGCAGTGCCATCTTACCCCTGTACCCCAGTCTGCAATATCCACCTCAAAGAACAGGAGACAAAGACTCCATCTACCCTACCACATGAGGTTATCTTAGAAACAAAACAGGCAGAGCTGAAAGCTGAGATAGCCTCTGGAGCTGTGTCTCACTGCTTTCTGTGCCACCAGCCCTCTCTGCCTGTGGAGAGCTATGCCCTATGCTCCAAACCCACATGCAGTTCCCTCCATTCTCATATTGAAGCTTCACTCTAGCCATGCTAATCTCTGCACACAGCCGGGCCATCCCTATGCCCATGTATTCATAATCATCACTTTCCTGTTAACCTTCCCTCATGACCTCAAATACCTCCACTTCTAGGCAAAGGCAAATCATATCTTCCTTGCATTTCACACATATATATGTTTTTGTGGAATACACATACACAAGACATGTACATATAGGTATATGTATGCATATGAAATACATATATATATAATTTTTTTCTTAGTCTTTGTAAATAAAAAATACAAAAGTTTTCCAGATGAAAGTGGGCTGTGAAAGGCTTCACAGAAAAGCTATATGGTTGCAGTGTTCATACGCTTGGGCAGCCATGGGCCAGGAAAGGATGGAGAACCCTCTTGAGAGAAGGAGGCATATGCAAAATATTTAATGAATCCCCAAACTGAAACTGATTTGGAAGGATAAGAGGCTTGAAAAGCAAGATCACTTTTTAAAGACTATTGCTTGGACAGACTGAAACAGATGCTGAGACCCACAGCCAACATTGAGCAGACTGCAGAGGGGGCTGGGGGCAGGGAGAAGGACAGAGGAACCTGGCAGGGACAGGAACTCCACAAGAAGACCAACAGAGCCAACTAGCCTGGTCCCATGGGGGCTTCCAGAGACTGAAATAATAACTAAGAACCATGCACGGACTGGACCTAAGCCCCCTATTCAGATGTACCTGATGGGCAGCTTGGTCTCATGTGGGCTACCTAGTAAGAGGAGTGAGTGGGTGGGGCAGGAGTGGCCCCTCTTCCAGGCCAACTTTGATGTGCTGGGATGGATTAGAAGGGGTGTGGGTGTGGGTCGGGGTGGGGGAGTAGAGGGAGCCTTCCTGTCTGAGGGGAAGGTGAGGAGGGAATAGAGGGAAGATGGAGGGAGTGTAGGACCAGAAAGAGAGCACGGAGGGGCCACGACTGGGATGTAAAGTGAATAAATAACTAAATTTGGGGGGGGGGTTGAGACAGGGTTTCTCTGTGTATCTCTGTGTAGCCCTGGCTGTCCTAGAATCGCTTTGTAGACCAGGCTGGCCTTGAATTCACAGTGATCCACCTGCCTCTGCCTCCCGAGTGCTGGGATTAAAGGCGTGCACCGCCACACCCGGCCCTTAAATAATTTTTTTAAAAGACCCTTGCTTGGAATGGGAAAAGTCTGTTTGTATCATTGAAATGAGAGGAATTGATTGTCAGAAAGAAAAAAAAAGCCAATAATTAGGGTTTTTTGGTTTTTTTTTTTTTTTTTTTTTTTTTTTTTTTTTTTTTTTTTTTGGTTTAGCCTCGTGTTTTGGTTCCAAAAGTGATGAGACCTGAATTTAGTCAAGGTGCTGTTAAGCCCCTGATCCATGGAGCCTGCTGTTCTCATAGGAGCATCTCTTTCCTCAGCATTCCTATGCTTGTCAACATCCAAACACACCACTAGGTATGATGATAGCTCTTACAAGCATCTTTCTGTTCCTGAGACTAGGGAGTACCTGGGTCCAGGGATCTTGTAGTTAGTCCTGTGCCCTGAAAGAAGGCTAAAACATATTAGCTTCATAAATTCTGACCACTACTGACTGGAAGCTAGTCTGCTTCCAGGGAAGGGTGCAACAAAAGCTCCACACGGATCATTAACATCCCTCACTATGGATCTTGACTTGCATCTCTCCGAACCACAGAAGTTAAGTTTAAGAGCAAGTATCCTTCAGCCTGTCTTCCAGTAACTTGGTCCCCTCTCCGCTTTTGCTCACTTAGATGTTGCTCCTTTCGAGATTCCAGGCCCAGAGGGACAGACATCAGCAAATCGCTCGTTCTGAGCATATTTTGGTGACTGCAAAGTTGGAGGACAATCAGGTACTTTCTGGTTCTGAAGTGAAAGTGCCTGGGCCTCTGTGCAAATGCCTTAGTGCAGCAGGTTACCATAGCAACCCCAACAGGGTGCTGCAGTGGGCAGCTTTGTACAAAGGCGCAGAAAAACCCATTCCTGGACCTCTGAGCTTTCGACATCCAGCTCATACAGGTCTATCACAGTATCCAGCCTCGGCTCTGGAATTCTTCAAAAAGGGAAGTGGAGTTCTGAGTACCTGCTAGTCCAGCCTCCCCTTTTCATCCACGTGTCCACTTTTATGCACAGTAAATACTACGTGCAGAACCACAAGCAGCCTCTTTAGAAATGTATAATTTTCCACATTCATTCTTACAAAGCATGATGAACAGATTGCATTTGCACATCAGCAAGACTTCAACGCGAACTTCACGTCCACCGAATAACTCAGCAAATTGTATGCTATAATGAGTAACATAGCCACGCCATTCCTATTTCTAGCCTGCCCCCAGTCTTTATTATGCTATTGGTATTTTTCCTGTAAAAAAAAAAAAATTAAATCAAGTGTGTAGGTTGGCTTCTGTGGATTTAGCTGAGTTGCACTCCAAGAACTCTAAATGAACTTTTCATAGGTCTAGGCAATTTTTAAAATTACTTTTCCATTGTGGTTCGGGAATGAGGGTTTACTCGCCTCCTCCTTAATGCTCTCAGTATAAGGATGCATCTTTGTGAAAGAAGGGCAGGGAGAGAGGTTATAATTTCACTTGTGGCTTCAACCTACACATGGCTAGCGGGAAACCATGTGCCTACAAAGTAAACTTGAGTTTGTAGGACATTAAGTACATGCAATAGTACCCCGGAGCTCGCTCGCGCTCTCTCTCTCTCTCTCTCTCTCTCTCTCTCTCTCTCTCTCTCTCTCTCTCTCTCTCTCTCTCTCTCACAAAAGGTTACCTTTAACCTTTCTCCCAGATAATATTAGAATATGTGAAATAAGACTGCATACGCTGTATTCCAAAGAAATTAACTGCACGTTGTGGGAGGAAAGTGTGGAGAGACAGGACTTCAGATAGAAAAGTAAAGAAATGTGTTACTGAAGTCACGTGAGCCGATGATGTTTTGCAAGATGCTGCTAATGAGAGCAAGGACAGAGGTAAAAGGATATAAGACTCAGTACCCAAAGGAATTTTCTGGCCTAAGGAAATTATAAGAAAGGGATCAGAGAGATGTAAACAAAGGAAAGAAAAGCCTCTTGCCTAGAGAGGCCATTCTGTGTCCAGGAATATCCATAGTGACCTAAGGTAGTTTAGAGAAAAGAGGAAAGCAATAATAATAATTGGGCCATACAGGTAGGCCACCTCCTTATACAAGATACTTTAAAAGTGTCATGGAGATGTGGAGGTGCCTGAACAAGGAGGTTGTTAGACTTAGGCATAGAGGTACAACTTCCCAAGATTAACTCCAGGCACATAGAAACTTGTTTGGAAGGAAGGGTATCCAAGCCCTGATGACAGACACAGCATTTTAGATGAGTGAAGATCAACCCTTGCAGTGAGGGATGCACATGCTGGCAAGAGGACCACTAGGTTCCTGTTCCCAAAGCTTGGGGATGGCTGTAGGTGGGTATGGGTGCCCAAGGGTGTCAAGCAAAGAGCTACTAAGCATATGGCGTGCAAGCAGCGAGAGAGAGGCCTATGAGAGTTGGGTTGGACACTGACAATGTTCAGATGTTTTCCTGAATGAAAACTCCAAGCTCAAGGCTGAGGAAGGTTTCAGAGACATTCCAGCAACCTGTTCCTTTGGGGCAAAGCGACTGAGAGGGGAGGGCCGGGTCTCCAGATTAGATCTGGGAAGACATCAGGTGCACTGAGGCCCAAGTGCGGGCTTGCAAGTGGGTGTGGAGAAAGGTCCGAGAGTGGGGCGGATCCAGGGAGGTAGTGTGGGGGAGGGGAGGTGGCCGCAGCAAGTGGATGTGTGGAGCGGGCCGAGTGGGGGGTGGGGGCGCCTGCCCAGCGCCTGCTCCGGCCTCTTTCACCTCTCCCGGGACTCACCCAGCACGAAGTAGGGTAGCTCCGTGTTCTCTAGGTCGTCCACCACGACCATTTCTCCAGGGAAGTCATTGCGCACAGAGAAGAGGAGCTTGGGTTCCGAGGCCGAGGGACTGTGCATGATGCTCAGGTCGTTCTCGCGAAGGAAGGGCAGCGCCGACACAGTGATGCTCTTGAGCTTACACTCCAGCTCCTTGGAAGGATCCACGTCTCCCGCAGCTGTGGCCAGCACCGCAGCCGGCCCCCAGCAGCAGGCTAACAGGGCGCAGAGCCGGGCTAAAGCCATCTTGAGCCCTGGCCGCCTTCCTCCCAGCGCTGCGATGGTGGGGGAGGCAGCGAGCAGGGAGGGAGCAGCGAGCATGCAAGGGAGGCGGGGGAGGTTGGGGAGGGGACCGGAGCTCCACAGCCCTGGTCCCCAAATTGAGATGATTCTCAGAGAGCCCTAGGTTCCAGCGTCGAGGTCTGGAGAGCCCGGCTCTTTGTTTCCCGGAGCTGCTTATCAGGAGAAGGGAAAAGGGGGGATGGGGGAGGACGAGAAAAAGGAAAGGAAGGATGTTGGGAGGAAAGAGAAAGAGAGCTGAGGATTCTAGGGAATCAGGTCAGCCCCCAGCTGGCTGATGATGCTCCTGCCTCTCTCCTCTTTTCCATCCCCCAGGCTCTTAGTTATTAACTACCTGCTCTGCATTTTTAAAATTGCGTCTTTGTAATGCAAAAATCTCTCCTGTCGCAGCATCACCCAAATGGCTTGGGAAAAGGAAATCACTGGCACACACCTTAAAGGGCTCTTCTTCAAAGCAGGTGTAGTGGGTGGGTGGGTGAGGGAGAGGGGAGGTGTTGTCTTTCTATATAAAAATGTACCCAGTGTTTGGGGGGGGGGGGTTGTCGGTGGGTGTGGCTTTCTTTCTTTTTTTCCTTCTTTTTTCTCTTGGGGGGGGGGCAAGACTCAACTTCTTAGATTTGTCTGTTGGATTAAGAGCCTGTTGAGATAAATGCATATGTATACATTTCAACCCAATATGGATTCTGCAGAACTTTTAAAGATAATATTTGCAATATTGATATAAATAGAGCAATCGAAAACGATGAACAAAAAAAGAAGGAAGTCAATATAACTCACACTGTTGAGCAAAACAGAACTTTCACTTGCAACTTATGCCGCATTTCATCTCTATCACAAATGTTATGTACACTAAGCAATAAAAAGATGATGGGATGCTGTGATTGATAGGGGAAGCAGAGTTAGCTCAAATAAACCTTAAGCATTTAATTTTAAGAAATTCAGAGCTCAGAGGATACTTGAGAACTAAAGTTTCTCAGCGGTCACAACCACTGGGAAATAAAAGAATATTGCTGGTTGTGTTCAAGGTCAATCCAAACTCTGTCAAGAAAAGAACAGGGCGGATATTTAGCCCCCTATGTATTCATACGACCACCAGCACCACCACTACCTGGAGTTTATACAAGTTCTGTTTCTGCTAGAACAGGCTGATGTTGTCATATATGCCGTGTGCAGTAAACTATATAAGAACACCAACATTTGGGGAATGCTGGGATATGATATTTGGCTGAACTTCAACATAATAAACAATGACTTAATTCAAAAGTATGTCCTGGCAACATACCTGTTCAGACATGGAACAAACTCACCAGATCCTCAAATAGGACCCCAACTTTGAAACAATTGCTGTCCCAACCTACCTGGTGTAACTTATTGACAAGTTGTGCTGTTTAAAAGATAAAAATGTGTGTCACACATTTCACAAGACTAATCAAACTGAATAGTTCGCTGCAGTTGAACTAGCCATAATTAAGGTCAGATTTAAGAAATGACAGGAAATAAGAATAAGAAAAAGATTGATGAATTGATGCAAGTCTTGTTTTAAAATCTGGCATACCTGAAAATGTGTGCATAGGATGTTGCCATCTTATCATTGCAAACTACTGAGAAAAGATGCATCAGCTAATGACCTTTCCCGCCATCGGCATTGCTCCCAAAAGGGTGCTGAAGGATGTAAAGACTTCATGAAATCTTTTCCTCTTCTCTGGCATAGAGAAAAGCATGAGGCATAGATAGGCAAAATGATCTCTCATGGAATAAAGTAAAGCCAGGAAATGGAAGTGGCCCCGGAGTGTGAGAAATGGAATGCAACTATCAGTACATGTCTTAGCAGAACGGCTTGTTTAACGAATGAAAAAACTAAGACCAATAAAATAGCCAGGTGCTTAATGAGATCAATCTACAAAGAGTACATGCAACTAAAAGCACAAACAATGTTCCATAGGTGGCAGCAATTCATTCATTCAGCAAACACCAAGCACCCGTTATTCTCTGGGTATCCATCATCAGCACACGGGCAGAAAGAATAGTCCCCCTAGTTTTTAAATAGTGTGTGACCTACTATAATTTTGAAGTCTTTCTGACTTTGAAAACATCAAATGTTGTATTTGAAAGCACAAGCAAACTCTACAAGTGACTTCCCATAAGTCACTATGGAGTCTTCTTAAAATATCATAGGTGGTGGCACTCAGACGAAGGGTAAGCAGGCTGATAAGCTGTGATCATATGGTGGGGGAGGAGGTCACCTTCTGTCACAGGCCTAGGAGAAGGGAATAGGTGAAAGAGGGAGGGAGGGGGGAACGAGGAGACACAAGTGAGGGGATAACAATAAAGATGTAATCTGAATAAATTATTTCAAAGAATATCATAGTTGGGGGTGTTAGATACCAACATCTTGAATTTCTATATGATGTAATTTTCCACAGAAGAGTTTAACAATAGAGGTTATGGGGAGGAAGAGGCAATGTATTTTGCCAAGACACTTGTTGTTTGCACATGTGCATGCAATCTCACATGGTCTACTTTCCAGCAGTTAAATACCTAGAGATGAGGATAGAAATTGCAGTTCACAGAAACCAGACAGTAGCTCCTGGGTGATGCTTCACCTTTAAATGGGATGAGGAGATGCAGATGTGTCTCAGTCATCGTTTATGTATAAAGGCAATGTGCTAAAGCAAAGCTACATATGTGTTTCAAGGCTTGCCCTCCTATTCTCTTTTGGAGGAGAATTTAAACCTTGTTCATCTTTAGTTTCTAGTGAATAGAGTAAGTTCAATTGTCCCTACTCCCATCTAATGCCATAGGTAGCATATATATAAGTGTTTATATTATTTAAAACTATGAAATACCAAGTTTTGTTAGTTGAAAGACTGCCTTTTCTCCTGAGGCCCACTGTTCTATATTTCAATGTCAGTGGCCTCTTTTCTTGACTCTTATAATACCTTTGTGATTGCTGTTCTTATTAACCAACTCTGGACCCAGATACCTGGGTACCAGAATTCATGAACTCTGGCTTTCTCCCTTCCACTAGAGTTTTTCTACACATTTCCACAGTCTGGAAATTTAAAGAATGTTTTGTTTCTTACACCTAGCCCCCTAGGTTGGTGGATCACTGTGCAGAATCTCATTCCCTGATCACTACTTAAAACTTGTGTTTGCACACATACACACCAGTGAAAACAAGGCCTATTTCCCATTTCCACCCCTCCCATGTCCTTTTTTCATATGGAATACACTGATCTTCATTCCTAAGTTGGTCCAAACTCCTCAGGTAAACCTCCAGCCTCATCTTGGAAGTGAGAAATTCCATCACTTTCTGTTTTTATAGCTCCATTTTATTCAATGAGCATGCACATGTGCAAATGCAAGAGCACACACACACACTTAACTGCATGCACATATTCAGTGTTTTGCAGTCAATGTTTTAATTTGTTGTATTTAAACAACAATAACACTAATACATAAATAATAATAATGCATAATTGGTATGGTGTTCACGAAAAAGAAATGAGGTTGTGTATGCAAAGGACCTCACACACTCCAACATTTAGTTGTTGTTCAGTGGTGATCACCCTCACCACTGTCATGCTACCTTATATAACTGTTTCAGACAGAAGCAGACTTTTGAATCATTGCCACACAAATTACTACACTGTCAGTGTAAAAAGTACATTTAGTGATTTATAGTCCTTGATCTTTACCCAGAAGTAATGACAACACGTGTGCACCACAGGAGCATCACAAGCAGGTTTACTACTACTGCTGCTTCTAATGGATCAAAGTCTGGATCCAAGTCAGATAGTTATCAGCTTCATGTCTCCAAGACATGATGATGAGTAACAGAAGTAAGGTGCAGAGCACTGTACCCGCTCAACAGCTTCAAATTTTAAGAGCAAGTAACATTCTTTGGGAAGGCGGGTATCAGAAGAGTAGTTGTATTGGGGTGAGTATAAGATTTCGACTGAGAAGGAGCAGCATTGGCTTCCTGTAATGTCGGAGAAGATGTGAATGGTGCTTAAATCAGGGCCTATGCATTCTTCCGAGGAACATGTGTGCAGTTTGTAATGTGTGTTCTTCCTCATTAAAATATCATGGATGGTTTAAGATAACACAGACGAAAACATGGTCGAGTTTCTTTATTTGCGTGTGATCAGCTCTCCCTCCCCTGGAGCAAGCCTGGCTCCTTCTTTCCATTGACATGAGTTACAGCTGTTCTACTGTTCATCCATTTTCTCACTTCAAGTCATGTGACAAGAACCTTGACCTCCAACATGTTTTTACTTGGGCCAGGTTCAGTGGGCCTCTGTCTCTGGCAATCTCAGGAACAACGGGCTCTACAGTGAGGAAACAGTTAAATTCTCAGCGTTTTGGCCTAGATGCTTTAGCTTAGTTGAAGCCTGGGGGACTCCACAGGACCACCATTCTTTGGCATATTTTATAGCTGAGTAACAGGTAAATTCAGAAGAGGAAACACGGAGGACAGAAATGGTGGGAATGAGGGTTTGTGTGTGGAATACAGTTTCCCAGCTTTCCTCTCTCATTCTGAATATCTGGCTAATGAGCACTTTTTAGCTAACCCAGATATATACTACCTTTGCACACATTAAACCTTTGTCCTCCCTTTTTTGTTGTTGTTGTTTTTTTTTTTTGTTTTGTTTTTTTTTTTTTTTTGTTTTGGTCTAATTCTTTACAAAATGCTATTGTATGTTGCTGTTAACTCAAGGAAACTGAATCAAGACACTTCTTCCCCCTTTTGACTCTTCTTCTCTGTATATCCCCCCATCACATGACTTAATCAAATCTCCTTCCACATCCCCACTGCCAGTTTCAACCTCCAGATCTTCTGTTGAAGTGGATTTTTCTTCAACAATGACTCTTCCCTGCTCTTGCCAAAATTTTGTGTAGTTCACCAGTTAGTAGGATGTATTTCAGCTTCACACATCTATTAGAACATCAGAAATATATTATTCACACCCTTCAATTGAAAGTTAATATTTTAATCCCTCATTCTTTCCTCCTTTCTCTCCCTTTCTCCCTAGCTCACCGCCCCCCACCCCACTTCCCTCTGACTCACAGGCTCAGCAAACAGCACCTGCTTTGTAGAAACAAGGCTGGTCCTGTTCTCCTTTCTCTAGTTTTCCTTTAAAAACCGAGTCCCTCTTCCTGACAGTCACTGGAGTGAAAGGAGACACACAGAAGGAAAACATCACAGGCAAAACAATTCTCTCCTTTTTTTGGACGCAAGCCATTTCAAGCATCTCCCCAGAATGCCCAAGTTCTTCTCTTTGCTGTTGTCCTAACAGTGCTGGTGTGGGGGCGTGAGGTGTCTCAATTTAGCTGCCCAGGGATTATAACACTCTCTGCCTAGCCATCTTATGGAGCTCCTGTGGCCCACTGTGTGTGTGTGTGTGTGTGTGTGTGTGTGTGTGTGTGTGTGTGTGTGTGTGTTTTCATGTGCTATTTTTCACTTGGGGGCTCACTTCTAATTAAGTAAATCGGGAGTCTTAAAAAGCGCAGAACAACCAAATGAAACCTTAAATAGGAAGGAAAATGTCTCAAGTGGGCCCCATCTCTGGGAGTTCTGGTTAAGCAAGCCAACAAAATGGGCTGGGACAAATGATTATTGTAACTCGAAAGATTGAAGAAAATGTAATTAGTTCCCTGTTTCTTGCTTCTCAGCCTTTGACACACTCCAACTCTTACTCCTAACCCCACACGGAGCCGCGAATTTATCCAATGTTTCCTCATCCATCCTTGCTGGGGGGGAAAAGTCGCTGCTGCAAAGCTGGGAGGGTTAGCAGAGCTGGTACCCTAGCCTTCCAGCTAGCCAAAGGAGATTGCCGGTAGGCCTCAGAACCCGCCCCCTGCCAGGCTGCCCAGCCAATGGGTGTCTGTGGGGAGTGTGGCGCAGGGTCCTATTGGCCGCCAATCTACATGCATAGGAAAGAACGAGAGAGGCAGGCAGGGCAGCATTGTTATCTTAAGACACTCATCTGGTGTCTGAGTCTGCAGGTGACACTGGTTTGGTACGGACGGTAAAGTCGGAGTAGGTACGCGCCGGGCTGCAGCCCTAGGATGGAATCCGCCTGCCTGCCCAGCGGCTCCCGGCTCATCCCGCAGCGCCTCCGCTGAGCTCGGCGGGTTCGGGAGGACTTGGGAAATGCACCTGCCGAGCGCTCTGAGGACACCGGCAGGTCCTCAGTCAACCAAAGGAGCCCAGACACTGGAGGAACGGTTTCTGCCCAAGTGCAAGGCACAGATTTTGGATGACAGAGCCGGTGAGTGTCTTTAGAGTTGGGGGAAAAAAAGGCAAGATCTCGGGTTTCATCTCGGTCAAGGGACAGGGGACTCCTCAGTTGGCTTCCCACTTTCCTCACCTCTCCCACGCAACGTGCGACCCAGCCTAGCTCCGATCCCCACTTCACAGATGCTGTGGGTGCCCGGGATGCTCGCTGCTCCGCGGCAAGGCAGCAGGCAAGTGGTCTAACCGCGGCGGCGGCGGCAGCGGCTGAGGCAACAAGCAAAGCCCAGAGCTGGGGAATTTGAAAAAAAGACATCCATTCCCTCTCACAAGCTGAGGGGGAGGCATTCGAATTTCCCCAAAGGAGAAAGAGCCACAAGAAATCATGAAGTAAAAAACTTTGGAAGGCCGCCACTGGAGATGTTGCACAAAAATCGGGCATCTTTTAAGAGTCTCCTCGCAGTCCTTGGTGGTTTGGGGAGCAGCTGATACAGCAAGAAGGGCTCTTGCAAGGATTCAAGGTAACAGTACAGGGGGTCTGGATCCCCTGGGTTTTTTGTATCCTCTTCCGTTGTAATTTTGATGAGTCCTTATCCAGTCTCCTTGTCTGGTGCCTGGCAATTGCAAGCAAAAGGAGGAATTCCCATTCCATCCCTCAGTTTCTGTCAGGTGGAGCTTAGCGGTGGACTTCGGGTTTGATCTGACTCTGGTATTGCCTCCTGGTGTCGCATCGCTGTCACAGAGCTTGGGCATTCTGCCTGACCTATATTGTTTTTGCCTGGTTTAAGTCCTCAAAGTTAGTGCAACTCCCATTGGCTTTGGGAAATTCATTCAGGCTCCATAATTGCAGAGGATGACAAGGACTTTTGCTTGCCTAAGAAGAACTGCACGAGGGTCACTGTGTTTGAGGAGGACCCTAAAGACCTGGTATTGTAATGGGCAATACAAGTGTATTCACATGGTCTTAAAGCCTTGTAGCGTGCTTTAGAGGCCAGTCTGTTTCTTTCGTGGACATGTAACCAGGGACAAAATTAATTCCAAAGAGCAAATGCCATAGTCTCCTTCGGGTGGTATCACATAAGCCCCAATTGTTTGGGTCAATCCTGGTAATGCACTGGAGACACTAAAGGGGGAGTGTTGCTGTGCTGAAGGGAAAGGTCTCCTGACACGAGCTATCAGATTGTTCTCCCTATTCATACACGGGCGTGTGTGTGTGTGTGTGTGTGTGTGTGTGCGCGCGCGCGCGCGCGCGCACGCTCACAGCTGTATGCAGGAAGCTGGCTGCTCCCAAAAACAGTAAGCATCTGTGCCTAGCCCCTGCCCCAGGCCATGGTGCCTGGAGTGACCCTGCCCAGTAGGAGGATGAACTTGTGCACCGCTGTTCTAGCCCAGAGGAGTTCTCTCTTCACCAAACAGTCCTTCTGCACCATACATATTTATCCAGGGTATATAGACTTCAGCCAAATATTAACTAACAGGATGCACTGTGGCGTGATTGAACAGACCTCTCTGTAAAGAACTAGTGTGTGCTTTCCCCTGTCCTGGGAGCAGGTTGGCCCTGAGTAGGGACAAATGTGCTAAGAGAATATCAATTATAAAATAAAATCTGGACCTTATCTAACAGGGGCAGTAATGTGTTAGCATAGGCCAATAAGAAGAATTAAATGTACACTGTGAGTCAAGTATATCTCCCCAGGTCTTCTCTAGATGTGTGCATGCTGATAGCTTTCCTTTTTTCATGCTTTCCCCCCATCCACGCTCTTAGAAGCTATGCAATGCCAGTATTAACCAGGCAGCTAAAGAATTCTACTAAATCCCCTGGGGGGCAGTCTGATGACATCAGGCAATGGCTAAAGTGATGCTGGAGTCTGTGTCCCCCCCCCCTTCTTGATTTCACACAGTTGTATGTATTTTTGTTGTTGTTGCTGCTGTTTATGACATGACCCTCTGGAATTCCTTCTCACCTGGAATGAGTTGCTGTGTAGCTTTGAGAGCATGACCAAGCAATGCTGCCACAGTGTTCCTAACTTACCAGTGCCATAGCTGCTACTTACTCTGCAAAAAGAGGCAGGCTTTGATTCTGTGAGGAAGGATGTGATCTGAAAAGATGCAGAGCAAGGATGCTGTGTTGGAGGGTAAGAGAGCAAACGTCAGACCAGAATCTTCGCTGCTGGAAATCAGTTGGTTTTAAGGGGTTTGACAGCTGGGCTGCAGCCATGGGGAAGCCAGGAGCATTCTTGACTTTTACTTCTGTCTCCTCACCAAAAAAAAAAAAAAAAAAGAGTTGACTTTCCTCTCCCAGAACAGAGTGGTATGTGCTAAAGTGTGGGAAGAATGAGGGAAGTCTGGGGAGGAGAGAAGGAGCCTATCCTCCATGTGTTGGCCTGGTACTGAGGATGGGGAGCATTTCTCTCTTTGGGCACTAAAATCCCCTTCTGGGTGTTCCTAGCTGGCCTCCCAACAGGTTGTTTACCGAGCAAAGCCAGAGGCACAGAACATCCCTGCGTCATCAACTCCTTCTGATCCCCTTCCCCAAGGCACAGGCTAGCACCTGGGGAGCACCACCTAAGGCCTATCCCTCTGAGAGGGTGTTCCAGAATCCCTCTCCACTCACAAACAAGAGGTAACCTAAAGGGACTAGAGAGGTGTGGGCATGCTCTGCTGACTGGAATGTTCCGCGTTCAGGTTCCTGGCTAGCGTTTAGGCCAATACAGTGTGGTGTTATTTCTGGAGATTCAGTTCCTTCCTTTAAATAATAGGTCCTTGCATACATCTTGTAAAGGCATCCTTTCCCCAAGAGCATTTGCAGAAGTTCTCTAAGTGGTCCTCACATGCCTCATTGTCTCATTTGTCTTCGGTTACCCTAAGTTGCAGAGCTAGAATGATTCCAGCCTTCTTATTGGAAAGAGGAACACAGAGCACCCCAGAAAGTCATCTGTCTTACCTGGGACACACAGCAATAGGGGACATCATGGAATAGGTCTGGGTCTTAATGTTCTTTCGTTAACCTCAGTGCCACGGGCTTCTTCTGAGGCACAGTTTCATCTCAGGGATTGTGATCTGACTTGGTGGCTTTATGCTTTACAAGGCTTGGGAGAGGGGCGGCTGTGGTGTGATCTGGGGCTCCTCCTCCAGCGGTATGTCAGGGTAGTGAGGGATATAAGCTTTAGAGACTTTGTCCTTGGCGATTTTGTAGTCTACTTGGGAAAACGGGCAAAAGGTAAATGATGATGTAAGTTCTCAGCAGAAGTTCAATGCAAGAGAAGTCAAAAGGCTGACCTCATTAATCGCCCATTGATCCTTACTACTAATAAGAGCCATCTTGATTCCAAGAAAGGAGAATTAGAATTGAGCTATGAGAGACCTGGTGGAATATCTTTGAGTAGGCAGTGAGGGGATAAAGAGTGCCAGCTGATAGAGCCCCTCGCTGAAGCACAGGTGAGGGAAAAGCTGGAAACATCCTGGTTGGCATGGTTCTTCGGGGCCACCTTCTCCTCTTGCACCCTGGACATCCTACACATCTGGGCTAGTTATATTAAACACGGATGGCCTAAGAGAAGTTGGTCCAGGACCCAGATAGAGGACTCCGAAGTCCTGAACATCTCATCAGGCATTGAAAATGTTACCTAACCATCCACCCACTCCCAGGTCTAATCCACACACAGTGGGAAAAGCACTACCCAAGGTCAGAGAGCCCATCAAATTCATATCCAAAAATTTGAATAAGGATTCTGGGAAAAGCAGGCAAATTTCAAGAGAGCACGAGAAAAACCTTCTTGTATTTTAGAATCAGAACCTCTTAAGAAGGAGCTTTGATTTTTCCTCCATTTCCTATTTCTCCACCCAAATGTTCCTCTTGGGGTTTACTTGGAGCCGGCAAAATGCCAAAGCCCTTAGGCATTTAGCATGGAGCAGAAGATTTTCAATCTTAAGATTCTTGAGCATGCCCATGTACATAACCTCTTGTCTCCTCTTCTCTTTCCCTTTTAATAAAACATATGCTGTAGCAGTCACAAAGGAGGAGACCACAAAAAAAAAAGCAGTAGGGGGTTGGGAGTGGTACTGCCCGCAGCTGTACCACTAGGCACTGTGATTGCTCAGCGGAGCAAGAAGGGGAGAGGCATAGTATCAGCCTGGGCAGCACCCAGGGAGGTCTAAGGGCTGCTGCTGTCTACCAGGAGAAAGCTTCAGCCAGCTGTGAGCACGCGCGCGCGCGCACACACACACACACACACACACACACACACTTGTTCTAGGATTAGGCCTCTCTGGCAGAGAAAAGATCAAGAACAGGACAGGTCCTGTGAGAGGACTAGCCGCTTGGCAGTCCCGATCTTCACTTGGTTTGAAGCAGCGTGCAGGCTGCATGTCACTGCATGAATGGCTCCACTCCTATAATACGCAAAGCTCCCACTGGGCAGGAGAGGAGAATGACTTGCCACCATAACTTCTGTGAGGTCTGGAGGAAAGTCCCTGGAAGCCCAGTCTCTTTTTGCACTTTGGCCCAGGAGTGCAATCTGGCACCAGATCTTGAGACATTAACTCTTTCTTGATGATTCCACCCTTCACTCCACTATCACCCTTGTTTCTTCTAGCACCCTTGTGCTGATGACCATCAGCTGAGCTGGTGCGTAGGGCGTGTTCTCTCCTTACCTTTCAGAGACATACGCTGCCATGTTGCGGGTTGAGGCAGAGCCCCAAGCACGTGATGTGTAGTTCGTAGTTTTGGAGGAAACCGGCTCTGTTTGGGAAAGAAGTGTAGAAGGCTCAGTTATGAAGGCTGCAGTGGGCTAGCCCTCTCTCAACATAGTGGTGCAGGTTAGTCCTCTTTAAATTGTCACTCTGCTACGCAGAGACAAATAGAACACCATCACCACAACATGCTGTTTTCAGTGGCTGTCCCAGACCCATAAACTATTTTTCTGAAACTCACTTGCCATGCTAAGATACCTGCGGTACTGGCCTGGGTAAAATGAGCAACAATTATAGGCAAAAATCTCCCTAAAAACTCCCCATGTAGCTAGGGAGTTCTTGAGATGTGAGCTGGGGCTGTAAAATGCACCTTGGATTGTGAAGATTTACATTTTCAAAAGCCATATAATAGACTGGGTCTGTGGTTCAGTTGATATAGTGCTTTCCTAGTGTGCTCAAAGCCCTGGGTTTTATCCTTAGCACCACATAAGCCAAGAAAGGTGACACACATCTGTTTGTTAATCATAGTACTTAGGAGGTAGAGGCAGGAGGATCACAAGTTCAAGGTCACCCTCAACTATATAGAGGGTAGCAGGCCTGCATGGGATATAGGAGACCCTGTTTCAAAGAACAAAACACCGGGCATGCACAAACAAAAGCAATGTAAAAATAATCTTATACAAAATGATATAATATTTCAGATATGCTGGGTTAAACAAAATCCTGTTAGTTTCATCCATTTCTTTTTAGTTTTTACTACAGGTACCAGAAGTTAGATTTATACCAGTGGCAGACATTGCTTTTCTTTTAGATGGTGCTGGCTGGGCCCTGCAGAGAGCCATGGCAGGTTAATGGGGAGAAAGGGCAGAGCCGGAGACTGGAGGAGCCAGAGTAATAAAAAGAAAGAGAACTTGGAGACAGAGGTCAAGAGCAGCCCAGAGGGAGCCTCGAGGTATGGATTTCTAAAATTTAAAAGCAAGGAACACAAAGCGCTTACATGGCCTATATTTATTTGAGGAGGGACCTAACTGACTGTGACTCACCCTTCCAGGAGCTTTTGTAAATCAATGCAGCTCTTAGCTCACATGCCCAGAGCGAGTTGGTGAGAGGTCTCCTAGTTTTCACCTACTGTTTGTTCATTTGTTTGTTTGTTTGTTTTAAGTGGTGATAGTAAAAATAACTAAGTCGGCAGTTTTTAACAAAATCTCAAATTGTTCGATTTTACCAATAAAGACTTGGGGCCAGATGCTGGGGTGAAAGCCTGCCTATCTCAGAGAGGCAGAGAAAGCACTTAGCTGACCTTCCTCCTCAGCTGACTTCCCAAGAGGAAAAGGAAGTTCTCCCTCTCCAGGCCATCTCCAAAAGCCTTCAAACTGAATGTCTCTCCCTTCTACTTTCTTTGTGTCTCTTTATCCATCCTCCTGACTTCCTCTTACTCTTTATGGTTTTTTCCTATGTTCACTCCCTGTCAACTGGTTGGTTGCTCCACCTTTTGACCTATGGTTGACTGTATTTAAACCTGTTTACAGTAAGCAGAGAGCTCTTGGATTAAAGGTGTGTGCTAGGGATGAGCCACAGCACAACCAGAAACAAATTTTTCCAGTAAAAAACACAATCTCGAGGCTTACAGTGTGATCAAATACCCTGCAGTGTAAGTGAGCCATCTTCTCAGTGTTTCTCCAGAGGACACACCCTGTTGCATCTCTGAGTATGAGTCTTAACCCCTCTGCTTTCTTATCTCTACCACCATATGACCTCCCTTCCCATGAGTCTTTTTATTTTTTTATTTTCAAAACAGACATGTTTTAGTGTGGTGGGGAAAAAAAAAAGAAGAGCTACCATTAGGTTTTAAAGATTACTTATCAAACTACCAATTAAAACAGGAAGACACAAGGATCAAAATTTTCTTAATTATGTATCGAACACTAACATTCCTCGTCATTATTGTGTTAGTACTGTTAGTCACTGAGATAAGGTTTGGAGACCCTAGAACGTCTCATACTTGCTTAGCCTCCTATCACTTGCAAAAGACATTCTCCCAAGCTATATTTCACTTGATTCACACAACACCCCTGGGGTGGGGCAATTATTATTTCCTTCCTATGTTTTTCATGATCTAGCTCCAAATGACCCTTGCGACTACATTTTTCAAATCCTTCTCTTTACATGTTTTTTATTCAGTCTTGCTTGTAGTTCTTAAATAGGAACCATGTCAAAGAGGCATTATTACGTCTCACAGCCTCACCTCCGCACCTATTAGCACAATTATGTCCTCTCTCATAGGGCATTGTTTTCAATGTGAAGTGCAGCAGCGTGCCAAATATAGCGCCCGCACATTGTAGACCTACGACAAATGCCATGCCCATTTCCTGCTGAAGATCTCCAGTTTGATACTCTCTTGGTTTTGGTATCCCAATCTAGACTCCCAGTCATTTCTTTTCCCAGATACCTGCTCAATAAATGGCACAATCAGACCTCCAGAGACATGATAAAGAAATGTGGAGCTGGGCTTAATGGAACACATCTGTAATCTTGGCACTGGGGAGAGGGAGGCAGAAGGGTCAATGAAAACTCAAGGCCAAACTCTTTTACACAGTGAGCTCCAGGCCAGACAAGGCTAGCAGGACTCTGTTTCAGAAAAACAAAAGCTAGGGTGATTCCTCATGGAGAAAGAGAGCTTGATTTGGAGGCTTGAGTACCTGAGTGCAAATCCCCAGCACCCAGATAAAAAGCAAGCAGCCAAAACTAACCCAGAATAGCTTCATGTTTCTGTAAATGCACTACTGGGGAATGGAGCCAGGCAGATCTGGAGGGCTCACTAGCCAGCTAGCCTATCTGAAATGACAAGCTTCTGGTTGAGTGAGAGACCCTGTCTTAAGGCAGAGAGCAATGCAGGAGGATACTGGACATCCTGTTCTGGCTTCTTCATGTAAACTCACAGGTCTGCATACCCACACATTCACATGTATGTACCACATACACACATACCTTCAAAGCACACACATTGCCCCCCTCCTCTCTCTCTCTCACACACACACAGAAAAGATGAATTATTTTGGCCTCTTGCTTTCTCTCATTCTACTCCCCACCCCCATCCAATCAATCAGCAACCCTGGAAAAGGGGTGGGCCCCTGGTGACTTGGAAGCCCTGTGCTCCTTGTCATCTGTCCTGCCATTCTCTGAAGTCAGACTCTTATCCCTTCTTGCTTGGTCTTCCCTGCCTTTGCTGTCCCTGTTTCCTGCACCTGGGGCTAGCCAGGTCTGCTTCCTCCTTGCAGCTAGAGTGATCTTTCACAATGGTAGACTTGATTATGCCTCTCCTCTCATTGCGATTCTCCTGTGGTTCCCCACAAGCATCAGAATGAAAGCCAAATTTCTTAGCCTGACAAACGGAGCTCCTTCATGAGCCACTCCAACAGCCTCTCTGTGGCCTGGTTGGCCTCCCTTTCTCACTGCAGCCTGCAGTGCAAACCCCAGGCCTCCGGCCCTCAGCTAAGCTATCATGTTCTCTGACAGTGCCCGCTGGTTCCTCCTCTCTGCTTCCTGGGGGTTACTGAGCCTCAAGACTCTGTAAACATTCTCTCCTCTGTGAAGGCTTCTCTGAGACTCTAGGAAAGAATTAATTGCTTCCTCCTCCAGACTCTCACTGTTCTTGCTCAGATCTCCTCTCTCACTATATTCACCCCGATGATTTGTTTGTGGGACTTGGGCAATGGGGTTGCGATTGGGGTTCTAAGACACGGTTCTTAGGAAGTATTGAATACAGGGAGTATATTATTGGAAGGCAAGCTCAAGCACAAGAGACTGAGCATATGCTAACAGTCACCAGAGCCTTGTCAGCTAGGCATTTACATTCTGGGGGATGGTTCATATGGGCATTGCAAATAATGGCTAACACTTTCATAGCACCTATGTGCCAGGCCATACTGAACACTTTATTTGCATCAACTCATTTACTTATCATAGTGATCCCGTACAATAAGTTCATCTTTTCCATCTTAAATAAGATTAATTGGAATTTCAGAGAAATGAAAGACCTAGGGCTGGAGAGATGGCTAAGTGGTTAAGAATCTGTCCTGCTCTTCCAGAGGTCCTGAGTTCAATTCCCAACATCCATGTTGGACAGCTCAAAACTGCTTATTATTCCAACTCCAGGGAGAAACACCCTCTTTAAGCCTCTGCACACATGTGACACACATGTACAAAGACAAACATATACATACACACAAATAAAAAGCACAAGTAAGTATGTTTGAAAGAGAAAAAAAAAAAGAAGTAAAACCAATAGTCCAGCAAGCTGCACAGCTAGTATGTCAAGGAGCCAGTATTCCACAAAGTTTAGGTCCTGGGTCCATCCGTAGGTCTTATTATGGTCTTCAGAAAATTAACCTACAGGCAAATAAAGGAATGAGACAATTTCAGGTAGTCATGATGAAGAAAGAAACAACAGGATACTATAGGAGAGCAGGAATTGGATAGTGTTCAGGGAAGGACTTTTACTGGAAGTAACTAACATTTAATTTGAGGTGGGACTTGTCTTGAGAAAGGTAGAGAGTGATGCATCTGGATTGGGAATAAAGATGAATCTGAGCACTGAAAGAGGGAAGTAGGGTAAGTGAGGTCTCTGTTGATTTTGGTCCAACCCTGTGGGTATCACATTCAGTCTAGGTAACCTTGGAGAGTGGTGAATAGTCCATCCAGTTGCTTCCAAGCCTCCCATCCACCATCCCATTTGTTCCTCCAGATCTTTTGAGTGAAGACACATCTCATAATGTGCCCAGCTTGATGCTCCTGACATGGATAGAAAGAGATGACACATGAACACACAAGAACACACACACACACACACATACACACACATGCATGCACACACACACCATGGCTTTGCTGAACCACTTTTATTTTACTTCTCTCTTGTGAATGAAGTGTCACTCAGAACCTTAGCAAAGTGACAGGCACAGCAAAGGCTAGCAACAACCCAAAGGTATGAGCAAAAGGGAAAAACGAAAATTATTTTTTAACAAGATGAAAAGTGAATTGGACTAGAGGGAGAAAGGGGAACTTGACCAAGGAAGGGCATGCAGACAGGGAGGCTAATGAGAGGCTGACCAATCACTGGACGGCAGCTTGGTCATGATTTCAGTCTTCACATACACCCCAAAACCATAGATCTATGCATTTGTTTTTCCTCTGTGAATGTTTTTATAATGAAAAGTTAAAGAAACGGTTTGAAGAGCAGGTAAAACTTACCTGGAACAAGCTGATCAGTACTTAAGTTGCATCATAAAGTGGTAACACTTGTACTTGGCTGATTTTTGTCTGTGTCATCTTACTTAAATTTCATTCTTAGCCTGTGAAGTTGGTGCCATTCCTATTTTATAGACTGAAGTCAAAGAAAGTAAGTTCAATGGATCTAACATAGAGACTCAGGCTCTAATTACTGCACCAGGATTTCCGACTTACGCCCTGGGAGGCTCTGCAGGCCCTAGGAAGAGGAAAGACCACCAAGTTCTGGATCAGAGCAGCTTCAATCCTGTGTTGGTTACTGGCCAACTATGTGACATCAACCAAGTTATATAACATTTATGAGCTAGTGTACCTCCACCTAAAAAAATGGAAATGGTAACATCTTCTGGGGATTAGAGACAACAATCGAAAAAAATATCCACAAAGTACTTGTCTCAAAAAATAGGCATTCAGAAAGTGGTAGCTGCTGTTTCTGTGTCTCCAAATATGAGCGCTTGTGAGATGTTGACTTCCATATAGGGCGAATCTGGCACCTAGGCAGAGACAGGGAGTCAGTACTGCCTTCTGCCTGCTGCTGGGAGGAAGTGAATCAGGTTATTTCCTAAGAATCGTTGCTGAGTGCCAGGTCCGGTGCTATTACTTTCCAAGCATTTTCTCCTGTGATCATGTGACAAAGCCATATAAAATGGGTTATTTTCTGTTTATGGATAAGGAGATGGAAGTTCCCAGAGAGTAAGTAACCCATTCAAGGCCTCCCAGCTTGGATGAGCCAGGGTTCACACTTGGCCCTAAATCTATCAGATGTAAAATCCATTAGACCTGACAATGTATCATTGTCTTAGGTCGTGTTCTGGGGAAGGTTACCCTAGTGGTCAAGGTAAGAGGAGCTGCTCATGTATCTGAGCTGATGGTTCTTAAGACGGAAGCATTCTTAACTCTGAAGGGATTCCCAGGAGCAGGCCACCAAGGCTGATGTAGGATAAAAGATGACGCAAATGAGAACACCAGGAATGCAAAACCAGGCAAAACAAAACAGAACAGAAACCCAGACTAAGCCCTGAAGAGTTTCTAGTGCAAAGCTTTACACAGCCCAATCACTTAGAACATGGAGTCTGAATATTTCAAGTGCTGCCATTTCTGAACACAGATGTGTTCTTTTTCTTTTCTTTTTTTTTCTTCCAAATGAGCAAGGCTTTCAAAACAAAATTAGAGATGAGTATCCTTAGGTTTGGAGGACAGGCTTCCTGAACTACACAAGATTTTTGACCTTTTGGGAAAGCAGAGGACTTTCATTAATAAACTTTTGTCTAGAATCCTAATACATGCAGCCCACACATGTGGAAGGCTCTCGTTGGAGCAGGTCTATCCTGGAGCTGGACCGACCCATTCTTCTTTCCTCAGTCAAGAATTCTGCCCAAGGCATCTTCTTGGAGCTGTAAAGTCTCCCAGAAACACACTGAAAAGCAAGCACTATAGAAATCCTTCAGAAAGCAAGCCTTGCCAATTGTTTAAAATAATAGGTGACATATTAAAATTGATCATAAAATGTAAGACCTTTGCCAGCTCAGACACATCTGTGACATGCAGTGAGACTAGGACAAATTACTTCTCTCTCTTATTCTCAATGATTGAAAGTGCACGAAAGCCAATGTCTATGAATAAACACCCGCTGTGTGCCAGGGAACTGTACCAGACACTGACTATGCTCCATGGGCAACCTCCTTCAATCACCACACCCACACCTCTAAAGCTTCTATAGCAGATGCAAACGCCATTAACCTATCTCGATGTTTCTTCCTGGAGAGCCACATGCTTCAGCTGTGGGGTTGTACCTCACCTCTTTGTTTCCACAAGGTGTTCTTACCCACCTGCACCCCCCACACCCAGACCCACGCTGTGGATCCCTTTCCTTGACTCTTCTCTTTCTGGCCGCCTGCACATCAGGGTGCAGGCAGCTAACGGCAGCAGGAGCGTGAAGGTATACACCTCCATTCTTCACTTGGGGACTTCATGCAAGGGCGGGGACACCCTAAGCTGGAGGTGGCCTGCCTGAGAGCACAGATTCCAGCTGAGTTACTGGCAGAGTGTGAGATCTAGGCTCCAGAGAAGTCCTTGTAATCCCCCTGGGGATAAGGACTGCAGGAGTTGCTCATTTCTGCCTCCCCTTCACTGTATCCGGCCACTTAACATACTATAAATATATTGTCAGACAAGAAACGGGCGCAGGTGATGAGCAGCGTTCCTGTGGGCAATAGGTCCCCAGAGGCTTCCTGAACACCTTGCCTCTTCCGCAATCTTTGCCCTTTGGGATTTGAGACTCAGAAATCACACCATAAGGTCAGGATCCTCATGAAGCCTCGAGGCTCTGGAGACCCCTAGAGGCAAAAGTCTGTGTTACAAGCCCCCCTGACCTCCAAGCCAGGAAGGTTCTTGCCTGGAGATGGCAGGCCTTTCCTAAAAGCATTACATGAAGCACGCTTCTGGCAAGCTCAGAAGGCATAGCCTGGCACACGGGTGAGAGTGCCTGCGTGTGGGTGTAGAGGGGTGGGAAAGGCTGGTTACATTTGTAGAAGCAATCCTGTCTAGAACTAAACTGATTAGGCTCGGTCCCTTCTCTGCCTGCCTGAGCCAAGCTCCCTTGTGCCGGACAGCCAGCATCTCTCTCAGTCCCTGGACAGCCAGCATCTCTCTCAGCCCCTGCAGTCCGCCCTTCTTGGCAACTCCCTATCACCTCCATCAAAGCGATACTTTCCCTAGGGCCCCTTCACACCTCTCAGTAACCTGATCAACTCATTTGTGCTGAAGTATTAATGACTAATAATGATTTAATGTGCTGCCTCCCAATTAACACTGGAGCATTTCAAAAAGAGAAATTCACATATTTTTTTAACCCAAGTGAAAGACCCATGTTTTTTTCCCTTTTCAGAAGGATTGCAGGCCCCTCAAAGTGTGTGGAACAGACAGTTGCCTGGATAACAGCCACTCCTAGAAACATTTGGAGGCACTGTATAGGAGCTTGACTAGAATCTCCCAACAGTGTCCTTCTCCACTCTGCCACTAAGGATAACACCTATCTACATAAACCCTCATCAAGAGAAGAAGACTGTCATGCAAGAGCTGACCTAGTTAGCTCCTGGTGTCTCCATAGCAAAAACTAGATGCTTAAGGGTTTTCATTCATTCCTGAGAATGAACGAAGAGGTACAGACACTGGCAGTCTCTGAATCATGTGATCTTGCTCAGTTACTGTACCGCACAAGCCTCAGTGCACATGACTATAAAATGGATGTAGCAAAATCCACAACCTAGGATTGCTTGGGGCATGAAATAGTGCAGAATTATCACCTATAATGTCTAGTGTTTGAAGACTGCCCACCTCGTGATAGCTCTGTTCCTAATCTTATTTTTATTTTTATTTTTTTTCCCTATCTGAAGCTTCCAGTGCAGTGCAGCATGCAAATGCTATATTTATTGATCACTCAGAAGATTCACCAGCAGTCCAGCCTTCTAGGCGTGGTTGGTTTGGTAATGAACTGATTTCTTTCCAGATGACAGCACTGGATGAGTGGGGTTCTCCCCCTTTCTCTGCTTGGTTTCTTTAAATGTATCCCACAAATGCAAGTGAGTGAAATGGATTTGGCAGTGGCTTAGAAAGACTTAATGCATTTTGGAAAGAAAAAAAAAAGTCATAACAAAACCTGGTTTGTTTTTGTGATATACGGTTCATATGATATGACAAAAATCCATTTTTATGCTTAGGAAAATTGGCTAATTTTAAAACAGTTGACACATGCCATATGCATATAGAGTAATGATCGAGTTTGCTCAGGCAAACAACAGAAGAACACGGGGCCAGAAATATCTGCTGAGGCTCTCAGCAGTTAAATTCTCAGTGGAGGGCAAACCTGCCCTGCCTAAGAGCAAGGAGGGACATAGAAAATGGACTCACAGTGGCCTCCAGTCCTGGCGTCAGATATTAGATCATAAAAACACCAACGGTGAAGCATAGACGTTGTGTGTTCATGAACTGAGTGAGAGGAGAGAGAAAGCTACCACACGTAGCAGGCCTTATGTGCCAGACAGTAAACAGTTCGAAAAAAATATTAGCTAGAAGAGGGATGCACATAATGAAAGGGATGTGGAATTCATTAGAACCCCTGATTTGGGCTTGCAAGCTTTTTCTGGTCATTTCTCTTCCTGGGAACATGCACAGTTGCTGGCTCTTAGACACTATTTAAAGTGTGCACTGGGATCCTCTGTAAACAGTTCTACATCAGCCTGGCCATCAGTCAGAAGCCTGGGCCCTTATGGGCTGATGGTGTGCGGTCCTCTGGACTCGAAGCATTTTATTTTATTTCATTTTATGTATTTCAAGACATGATTTAATTAGTGAGCACAGAAAAAAAAAAAAAAAAAAAAAAAAAAAAAAAGGCAAAGAGCTCAGAGGTTTATGGTCAGGTCTTCAGGACCCAGCTGCTTGACATTTTAATCCTGTTATTTCTCACCTTAATCTGAACAGAGTCAGCAGTCAGTTTTCTTTTCTTCCTATAATTCATTAGTTATTAAGTTTTCTTTCCTGTTATTCTCCTTTCCCATCCTTTGTTTTGTGCGACTCTTTACTCCGGTCCCATCACTGCACTTTTTCTTCCTCCTCAGGATACCATAGAACAAAGAAAGCCAATATTTTGGGAGCTCATTTCTGACTAGACCACATAGAAAAAGAAATTTTTTTTCCTGGTGTATTTTTGCCTCCCAGAATAAGTCCCTTGTCCCTGGTGACACTGACTATGAAGGTGACTACAGTCAGTGATATGAAGAGGGGGCTTAGGAGGGTTCTGCCTCCCTTCTTTACGATAGGCATATCACCCTGAAGGCAGGAGCCGGGGTTTGTCTATCCCCTTAGCCTCTCCTTCCTGGCGCAATATCAATTACTGGGAAGAGTTCTTTTATTTACAAAATTAACAGAACCAACCCCCCAAACCACCTAGACCTCACTATTTAATCCCACCACACCCATTTCCACGAAGCCGTGGAAAAGTCACCAGGCAACCCATCTATTGAGGGTAGAGTATTCATTATTCAGAACTTTGCATTTGTGAGAGTGTAAAATTTGGGAAGTTTTTCCTGTAAGGCAGTGGCTCTCAAATTTTAATGTGCACCCGGGGAGCTTATTAAAATGCAGCATCTTCAGCCCGTTCTCCAAGGACTCTGGTTCCGTAGGTCTTATGTGAAGTGCAGAGAGCTACATTTTAACATGCGCATGCACGTGCACCATTTTAGTCTAGCTGGATAAAATTGCATCCAAATTCAGGTTAGTAGACTATGAGTGTCCCTCAGTTGGTTAATAGGTGTCATATGAGGGAAAGAAGTCTATCGTTAGAAAAATTGGAGGAACAGCATTGTGTCGCAAACAGCCGTCTCTCAGACAGGTTTACTGTCCACAAGGAAGAGACTGGTTTAACTTCATATATATATATTGAGAAATTTGATATGGGAGGTATTGTTTATAGGGAGCAGGGAACTCCTGCAGGACAAGAGTGGTATTGCAACCCAGCTGTATTCTCAATTACTAAGGAGGGGGTGGTCAGGAGTATGGAGTTGGGAGATTGACTAGCCATGGAGGATAGCGGAGCATCTGGAGAAGTGTTCATGAAAGCAGCCATCACTTATTAAGCATTTGATATTTACAGCCACCATTCTCTCTTTTTAATTATGTATTAACTCAGTTTATTCTCAGAACAGCCTTATGAGTCAGATTCTTTTATTGTCCCCATTTCACTGAGAGGGAACTAAGACACTGAAAGGTTAATAATATACTAATGATTATGGAGTTACCAAATGGCACAGTGGGACTTGAACATGGGCATCTCTCTGGAAATTGTACCCTGTTAATGGCTTTCCTGGGCAGCTCTTCTGGGAGCAAGGTCTTAGAAATTATGGCCAGCAAGGAGTGACATAACCCATCTAGGAAGCATGATGTTCCAGTCCTTCTGAAGAGACTTGTGTAGGTGAGCACTTGTCATCATTGCCTGTTGTCCATCAGAGAATTTATTATAATGTCCATAGAAACTTCGAAAAGACTCTGCTGCACTTAAATAGAGAATGTGCTTACTAAAACAACCTGACACGGATGATTCATGTATAACAATTAGGTCCAGAATCTTGTGCCTATGAAATCCCAAACTGGGTTGACAATCCGGCAGTCCTGCTGACACCTTGATAAAAGCCACAGTAACTTTGCCTTTGTTACCTACTGCATTCTCAGTGCCCCCAGGAGGGATTTCCGCATGACAAATAGGGAGGACTTTCCAATGGTGGGACTTTAGAGAAAGGCTTTAATAGTTATACTTGAGTCTTTTGGAAGTCAGACTTTCTCAGCACACCCTTGTTGTACCCAAGTTATGTGGTTCCTCTGTGTCAATGATTTTCACACTCCAGGATGTTGAATCCACACGTTAATAGAAAATGTTTAGAGTACATCCGCTTGGCTGACCCACCATCAGCTGTCAGCTTCTCAAGCCCAACTGGACATACGTGATTTTTGTCTTGGCTACTTTGTCTCCCATTGTGAACTTGTGTCTCTGGGACTCAAGTCCCCTGGCGTTAAAGAAACCGAGCAGAAAATTCTTCTGTCTTGAACTAAGCAGGCACACTTACTAGCGTGGGTTCTCGTGCTGCTTGCCTTTGGATACGAACTCCCTTACACGTGCTGAACTCAGAGTCAGACACAGTGAGGGCAGAGCCTGCCATTCCTCTTGGCGACATGTGAAACCTAAAGCATCAGGTTACATAAAGGGAAAAAGAGGATCCAGCCTCTCTTGTACATGGCACTGTCTTCATTCTGCTTATAAAGATCAGTTTTCTGTACCCCACAATTGATCATTATAAGTGGTGAAGACTGTGGACTCTGGATAGTGGGCTAGCCATGGATTTATCACTGTTGGCTGAAGCTGAGTGAAGGATACTTAGGGATTAGCAGAATCATTTTGTTACTTTTACACACACACACACACACACACACACACACACATGCACACACACACACTTTTATACACATACATATACTTTCACACACACACACACACACACGCATGCACACACACACACACACACACACCATGGGTTTAACATAGTCCTTTGAGGATTATTATGAAAATTAAGTTTGATGGTGGAACAAATGCAGCACAATGATTGACCCATAAGTGTTTGATTAATAGCAACTATGATTCTTATGTTTACTGTTGTCTTTGTAGTTAATGTCATTTGCTGAGTTCCTTACAACAAGTACCATGACTTATTCCCCTCTATATCCATGTATGCTCTATACTGTTCATTTCCTGGTTCATATAAAGAAAACAACAAACACGTACAGAGTTCCTTTGCGGCTCCAGGAGCAAGAAAAATAGATATGAACAAAGCAGATGAAAATAAAATTCCTGCCCTGTTGAAGCTCAGGTTTTGATGGTGGTAGAAAGGCAGACAATAAACAGAACATGTGATACATATGTTTTCTTGTTGTTAGAAAGTAATAGATTCTATGGTAACAATACAGCAAGAAAGACTGGAGGTTCAAAGAGGACGTCAAGATTTTATTATAATCAGGTTTGTTCTCAATGAGGTGACATTTTTACAAAGACTAGCAGTTTGGAAATCAAGCCATGTAGATATCTGAATTTTCACATGGTGGAAAATTAGTGCATTTTGTCTAATGATTGCTTTATGGTGGGCTTTGATGTCTCTTTCTCTTGTGTACTTCCTCTTACCTGCTGAGGTTTTCTTCTTCTCTCTCACTATGAGCTTCTTAAAAGCTTAAGCATACAGTGTATTTCCCATTTGTGTTTCCACATCGAGCTCACAACTTGGTAGTGTGTGGAGAAGAAGAACTTGCTCATTGCTTACAGGAAATGAACTCACCTCTCTTTCCTGGAAGTTCTCATTTAAAAGGCAGAATCACAGCACGTAGATTTAGATTAAAACTCACACCATCCACACACAGGTTTTCAGAACACTCACTTTCCCTAGGTTGCGCTTGCTTGATATTTTCAATTAAGCCAACTGAGGACAAAGTGCACAGTAGCTGTAGGGAAATCTGCAGTTCCAGAAGGTTCTGGGAGAAATGAAGAAGGGCAAAATGTGGGAAGGCGAGGGACAGACACAAACGATCTCACTATACAGCCTTGCTGTGACAAAACACTTCAAATGTCCTCACGTAGTTCTAAATTGCAATTGAAACTTTTCTGACCTTAAAGGAAACAGTGGTTCTGGGAAGATTTGACTTCAAATCCAAAGAAATCATGGAAGACTGTGAGGGAAGAGGCTAAGCAGAAGTAAAATTCGGATTTATTTTTTTTAATAGTGATACAATCACAAATGTTTTGCTAGTCAGTCAACTGAAATGCCCTTCAGGCCACTGACTCTGTCAGCAACCAGTGTCCCAGCTCTGATTCCAGAAAGCCTCTCCTCTGGCCATGTCCATGTAACTTGCTAGTCACAGGGAGGTGGCAGGATGATTCATTTATTCATCTGGCTGATGTGCTCTTCTCACAGAAGAACCATGGCCAACAGTGGCAAATTGTCTCTGGGATGGTAAATTGCCTTCAGGCTAGTGGCAGATCCAAATAATCAGAGATACTAATCGGTCCTCCTGCACATAGACCTGCCCTGTCTGATGCTGAAGAAGCTTTTGATCTTTTACCTCCAGTACCTCCAGCAGTCACTTCAATATAAATGCTTCTCCACTTGGGAACTAGGGCACATTGATCATTATTTTAAACAGAGGCCTCTCTACATTGAGATGTTTTGTCCTGAAAGAGCCTGATGGAGTAACACATTGTGCTGCTGTCACTCTCCAGAGAGACCCTCACAAAAGCAGGTTGTCTATCTCCTGTCTCCTAAGGCAAACTCATGAATAAACCATCTTAACATTAAGTCATGTGCATAAATAATTTAAGATTGGCTTGTGAGGGGAAAAGAAAAGAGAATACTATGTAGGACACTAATCATATCACCAGTGTGCTCTCGGGTGAGATTTGGGATGGTCCTTAGAGCTTGGTAACAGGTATTACATAGATAAGAGCCAACTGAGCAGAAATCCCATCATGCCTTATTATCCTCTTTCTTGGAACTCAATTGACAATGGAACTTAGCAAAGCTGAAGCTTCCTCAAAATAGTCCCATCTCTTGTGTTTTACTAGGCTGCCTCCAAACTGCCATGACCTGGGTAGTTTCTCTTCAGAAACTGGATATGGGCTCTTCCATTAATGGAGCCACCCATTAAATAACCATCAAGCCTTTCTACTGACAAACAGCAAAACCACCATGGAAAGGACCGTGTTCCTCTCCTTTCTGCTTGTGTCTCTCCTCACTCACTTTTCCTCACTAGACTGAAGTGATGTGACATTTAGAAAATGTCTTTTCAAGTCTATTTACCCATCTGTCGCCTAGAACAGTCTCTGTCCCTCATTCTTTTTCTCTTCCACATATATTTCAAGTGCAGCTCTTTCTGCTTGTGTCACAGTTCTCTCCCAACTCTCTCCCTTGTTCTTTGTCAGCCAGCAAAAAAAAAAAAAAAAAAAAAATCTCCCTCTTCTCATCTCCAAAACAGCCTACAAACCATCTGCCAAGGTTGGCAGCCTCTACTTTGCTCCTCTCCTTTTCCCTCTGGTGGGAGTTGGTAAAGAAAAGCATGGAGATTCCCATTTGAATCAGCTTTGGGCAGAGTGGACCCTTATGTCCATTTCTCTTCTCTGATGGACCTTCATCTCACAGAACGGGAAGCACACTTTGGGGGCTCGGAATGCCACTTGGGTCCAGGCACCAGGATAGATGGTAAGACAGGTAATGGGAACAGACTCTAGGGTCAAACTGCCTGGGTTCAGAGCTGAGCTCCACCAGCTCTGTAACTGTGGCTGAGCCTTTCTGATAGGTCCAAAGCGTCTCACATAGAGAACATTGATAATCACTGTGTCTTCCTTGTGAGCTATAGAAGGATTAAAGGAAATAATTCTGCCCTTCACATGGCTTCCTGGCTCATACATGTTAGTTGTTCTTAGTATAGCTTCTTCAGTGAGTGTACTGAAGCCCACTTTCCCTGTCTTCAGTCAAGAGAAGTACTTCAACACCTACCTACACTGTAAGACTCTGGGGGCGGGGGGGGGCGGTTGATCAAGATGCAGAAAGCCTTGTCCTGCTCAGGAAAGCTCTGTCCATTGCCTTCTCACTCACAAACCATTACCTGATATATCCCCAAGTCTCAATGCCAGAAAGGCCATTATTAAACCCTGGGTTTTGGTGGAACAAGTGGTCATTTGCACAAAGACCTTTTCTGAGATGAAGTTTCAAAGGGTCACCAGCTTGGGGCTGAGAAGACTTTTTTAGTGACCAGCCCTGCCCCTTACTTCTGATCCTCTTGGGGGATGTATTATTTAATACTACATATAGTACTGGGAAGTATGAAGATGAGAACAAACTACCATAGGACCCTGGGACTCCATGGGCTCTTGGTCCCTTTCCAAATCTTGCTCATATAATTCATGTGTCTTTTACTTCCCACGTATACACAAGGCACACACACACACACTGGACATATGGAAGAATTTTCAACTTCTCATTTTAAGCCGCACATGCTCAATGATCGGATCTATTATTTACAAATATAAAATTTCCTTGCTGTGTTATAGAAATTAAGTGCGCCATTCTTCTTGCATTTTACACAATACAAATCACACTTTAACCTTACATTAAAGAATAAAAGATTACAGTGTAGGACCATATTTCTTTCAAATAGGTTTTAAAGTGGAATCAATCAATGGAGTAATGAAAATAATGGGAAACAACTTTTGAGCGTGGAGTTCATGTTCACAGTGGAGTGATTATGCCAATAATTGCTCTGCTACGAGCAGACATAATAGGAGTCTCCTGCAAACCTTATTTCCTCTCATTACTTCCCATCTCTGAATCCTCAGAATCCTCACTAAACTCCTAACGTTAAGTCTGTTGTGATTTGAAACCCGGAAAACGTGGATCTTTGCAGCATAGATGAGGGGCCTAGGCTCTTTAGTTGATAGCTAGCAATTTCTTAGTGTACAGGTGGAGGTCCACATCTACGGAGATACATGGATTTTTATGTGGTGGATTAACGGATCTTGCAATTCTGTATTAGTCAAAAAAAAGGAAATGATTTGCAGAAGTAAATGTGGTATGAGAGAGACCACCGTAAAAGTTTTCTGCTCCCAAACTCAGTCTGACTTGTCCCTCCCTGCCTCTGGTGCTGCAATTCCTGTGTGTATATATTGGCTTGTGGAAAGGAAATGAACCCATATTAGCTCTAGTCTTATTAGTAACATCGCTCATATCCCTTATACAACTGAGTTTCAACTTTTATTACTACCACTGACCAATGGCCCGACCTTATGTTCAACTTTCAGTTATTTATAGTGGTATGTGAAAACATGAACAAATGAACTTGGGGAACTCTTAAAACTTATTTTACCCATGCCTTCTCATGGCTATCTCATTGTAGCAATGAACAAGGACAGAATAGACCAGGTTTTATACTTCTCGGCCTACATGCAAGAATGAGTGAGTTACAAAATAATTGAAAACATAAAGTAGATCAGACAATACACCCCCACAAAAAAAAAAATAGATTTAGAAATACTCAAGGTTAAATAACTCAAGCAAAACTAAGGTTTGACCAAAGACAAGAGGCAGGTTGTGTAGGCAGCAGAGTGAGTCTATTGCAGTGAATGTATCTGCTCAAAAATGACAACTTACAATAACAGAAACATTGACTCTCCTACATGGGTAGAAAGGCCTGGGAGGTAGACAATTCCCTGGGCTGTGAAGCATATTATTTTGTGTCTGCAGATAAGAATGGACATAATATGTTGTGTTTGCAGAAATGGGGCAGGCTTTTGTCTACCTTACCTTTCTTTGTCTAAGTGATGGATATTTTAGTACCATTGTTTCATTACATCACCCTCATAGACTGAAGCCAGAACCATAGCATGGGTGAGTGGAAAGGCATGAATCTCCCCAATAGTATCATCATGTTTCCAAAGCAGTTTTGATCAGCAGTAATAAATTACTGGACTTGAGCAATTTCAAGCCATTTCCCAGTCTATGAGGATGAGGGATTAGAGAGACAATTAGACAGAATCATCAGTGTTATCTTATAGAAAGCAATATCAGCCTTATGTAATGGCATTTATAGTATCCACAGAGGTTACACTAATGGAATTACAGGGGACATGGCCAGGAATGCCCAATAGGTGTCTGTGGTAATTCAATTAGAAGAAACTTCAGGCTCCATATAATTGCATGAAATTCTTGCTTTCCCTTTGTTGAGTAACTTAACAAACTTTTTATTTGTCTCTCCTCACATAAAGAAGGAAATAAATATGTGCCCTCTTCTGAACCTGAGCCATGGCCACTGATGCATGCCCTAGTTAGAACTCAATGGAGCAAAGTCTAGCATGTCCAACAGGTTCTTTCACCAAGACCAGAGGTCCTTACATCAGAGCCTGTCGCGGGCTTTTTTTGCAGAACATTGTGGCTTTATGCTTGTCTTTCTCATCACATGGTGAAACTGTATTTACACAGCCCATGGGTGTCAGATGACAACAGAGCCACCATCTACTCTGGTCACTCTTCTTCATTTTATTGAGCTGAAGTTTAGGAAGTAGTTTGCTTAAAGGAATGACTTGTTTGGAGTCACACAGTTTATCATTAGTAAAAGCTGCAACTAGAACCCATCTTCTTTCTGTCCCAGGCCACATCTCTCAACTTTTACCTGCTTCTATTACCATGGAGATACTGAAATTAACACTAGAAAAAATATTGACTCTTGAAGTAGGTGCTAACGATGCGTACAAGATGTTTGCACATGTATATTATCATTTGTACCATGCAGAAGGCAATAGCGTTGACAGATTCTATCTCTTATCATTATTCAATGTACAAGAGCAGAAGTTTAATGGTTTTTTTTTTGTGTGTGTGTGTATGTTTTTCCCAAAATCACTTTTAAGTAAGACATACAAAAGCACATTTTCTATTCCTTTCAATACTCTAAAACATTTTTTTTTCTATGAGATGTCATTAGTCTCCGTTCATCTCATAAGCAGGATATTTTTGTTTTCCTTTTTTCATCTATAGTTCAAAGCGGGATAGATAATGACATATTCTTCTCCAATAAGGTATTTCTGAGAACCCAAGTCTAGACCTAGGACTGCGTGTTGTCCTAGACTCAGCCTCAAAAACACATGTTTGTTTTTAATGGATAAGATTACTGGAAAAAGACAAGAGTCACTCATCTGTCTAGCATGAGTGATGGGAACTGCAGGCAAAACCTTGTGCCTAGCCACTCAGTGCATCTAATCTTCTTCTGTCCTCTTTTGGTTTTAATTAGCCTTCATTTTTCTCTCTTTCCTGAACAGCTACCCATGACTAAGAAGATTTAACTCTCTTTTCTTATGTGCATGAGTATCTCATACATATTTACAAACGGACAGAAAACATAGGAGTGTAAAGAGACAATGCCATGTATGCACACGTGCAATGTGAATATGTGTGCATGCATGCAAGTTACACACATTATGCCTTGCACAACCCAGTAATACATGACCTTGCAAAAGTTTCTAGCCCCGTTGAAGGACCTGACACTCTCTCAGATAACCTTCTACTAGTTAAAGTAGTTTTGAACTTCTTAAAAAAGAATTCATCTTATGGACATCATAAAAGACAATTTCCACTTATTCATGACTTTGTTACATCAAACACCAATTGGTAATATACTATATGACAAGAAATACAGACAGATCTCTGGATATACAGTTTTAAAATGGTATACTTGGCTCTCCTGAGGGCTCTACAGCCCAGGGCTTTTCTTTTCATCATCACTGTCCCCTTTCACAATCATCATGCTTGGTTCCAAATGACTTTTTATATAAACATAAATTCTCCCTCAAAGGACAAATATTTGCTATTATTAATTATATTTACAGGAACATGCTTCCGGTTTAGGAGGCACTTCCAAAAGTGTTACTGGGTCGTTGTTGTGGCCCTGGAATAAAGCAGTGTACCTGTGGGGTTCCTTTGAGGCATACGGTTTCCTTTGGACATTTCATTCCTAGACCATTTCCTAAACTACTGTTTTGCTTGTGGCCACAGTTCAGTGGTGGCCCTGGGCATACTTGAGAAGGGGGAGTCCTTTGCCCTTCTTCCCTTTTCAGCATCTTTCTTCCTCTTCTGTACCCACTTCTGTCTCAAAGCACTAAATCCCCCTGTGCTGTTTCTTTTTCCATCTGAGTCTGAATCCCAGGCCTGCCATTCACTGGCTTTGTGGCTGTAAGCAAGTAATTTAATTCCTCTAAGCTTAAATGAAATCAAACCAACACCAACACCCACAAGGCAGGAGGGAATCACTTCCTGAAAAGCAGCTGGCAAACAGCCAAGCCAATCTCGGATGCCAAAGGGCAAAAGAGAAGTCATTGACCAGCGGTGGAACCAGCCATGCCAAGAGCCAAGTGGAGGGAAACATGCAGGGCCCATGTCCTACAAGAGCATCCAAGAAGGCCTGTAGGTAGCACCGGCAACAACAGAGAGGGTAGGAGAATGAAAGCCTGGCAGATGGCATTTTGCTGATTTGTTGCTTCTTTTAAAAGGGCTGGGTGTCCCCCCCCCCTCTCTGAGTTGTTGCCTCAAAGCATCTGTAAAGAATGGTACCTTCCTCACTGGGCTATTTTAAGATTTTGATGACACACTGAGTATGAAAGTGCTTTGAAAACTGTAAAGTGCTCTACAAATGCTAATTTCTCTACTTACCCCTTTTCAAAACTGCTCAAAGCTGGCAATTTATAGTGGGATAAGAGAAAGACATTCATGGTCAAGAGTAGACAATTGATAAAGTTGAATGGGGATGCACATTTTAGTGGATTGCATTTCCCCCGCTCAGTCTTCCCTCTCGCAAAGAGTTTAAAGTTACCTAAGGAACTTTCGTACTTCTAGTGCTCAGGCCACGGGCATGAGGATTGTGCACTGATTGGTCTAAAAAGAGGCCTGTGTATTGGTGTAGTCTAAAATTAAAAACAAATTCAATCTAGAATTTAGGAGAAATATAAGTTATGGTAATGGTGTCAGTATGCGTCTGGGCAGTCCTGCATGTACTCTCATTCAATATATATTTACTAGGTAGCCATCCTGCTCCCCTCTCCATATATATATATATATGGAATTCTCCTCCTAAAGCTGAGCTGATAGAACTTCTAAGTGTGCACCCTGGTAAGATTTATAGGGTAAGGAGGCAGTAGGGGAAAAGACTGAAAACTCTCTCTCCCAAGGAATATCAGAAGCCTGTTCCAGAAATCTGAAATTTAAGGGAAGTGGTGATAAATGGGCAAGATTTTGCCAGGCAGAGACTAATAATGACACCCAACACTTATTAGACAATTATTAATAGCATAGCCAACCCCTGCCCTGAGCACTGTGCCCTGACACTCATGGAACCATTCCAGTGACAAATGTATAGCTTAGATGCTGGCATTTTACAATCTAGTTATAGGAAAGAGGTTCTCTGAATGTGGGCAACTGTAACAACAGCATCACTACCACCTGGGAGTTTGTTTGAAATGAAACTTCTCAGGCCTCAACACAGACTTTTGGGCTGAGAAGCCCTTGGGCTGGCTTCAGAGTTTTAATAAGGCTTTAGGTTGCTTGTGATATGTGCACATGGTTGATGACCCCTCAAAAATTGATATATATATATATATATATATATATATATATATATATATATATATATATACACACACATATATATATAGATTAATATATATATAGATTATATAATATATTTATATAATATTAATATATACAAATCTATTTTATCCCCTCTGTGTCACATGAAGAAGACACCATGAGTGGCCTTCTGCAAAAAAGTAAGCTCTTTCTCAGAAACCAAGAGCATCTCGACCTCAGACTTCTTCATCTTTAGATGCGTGAGGGTGATTTCTGTTGTTTAAACCACCCAGTTTATGGTATTTTGGAATGGCAGCCTGAGCAGACCAATACACATTTTGCTTGGTTCTTTTAAGGGGAGCTTTACACAGCAGGAGAGCAGCAAAGAATGGTTATTTGACACTGATTGGTCATAACTCGGGGGAAGGAAGAGAGTACACAGTAGGAGAGAGACCATGGGATCCATCAGGAGCACTGAGTGATGAGGAACGAGAAGGCAGAGCATGTGAGATGAAAGAACTAAAGCTGGAAATGTTGAAGCCAGCTTCTGGAGGCCCTCTTATTCACAGAAAAGGGCTCTAAAGTTTTTGTGTGAATAAGGAGGAGCCAATGAAGCCAAAGAAGATTTTTTTTTAAAGATCAAATTTGCATGTTAGAACAGCTATGAAGGGTAAAGGGAGGGTGGGAGTGAATACAATAACAGCGTTAAGGAGGAGATAGACTGATAAGTTACCAGGCTGTTGCCCCATTCAGGTTCAAGGCAAAGAAAATGAATTTAAACAACAGAAGTTTGGTTCTAAATCTAAGACGCATTTGGGATTATGATGCCTATGGAGATTTGCATAAGCCTGTTTACATATACATTATATGTAAGCAGACATCTACATCCCTGTGCATGGAGCAAGTTGCCTAAAGACACTTATTAAATGCTTAATATTCCTTATTCAGACTAGTGAAGCCAGAGAGGGGAGGAAGAAATAATTACAGCTCCCTTAAGCCTCAGTATTGTTTTACTTATTGCAATGAGCATGCGGTGCTATTTAATTTTTCAGCAAATTCAATAATGCTGGCTCATGCGCATGCAGCTCTGGAGCTCAGATGTGCGCACAGCCCTTAGCTTGAGTTGTGAAATTGGGAGATATTGCTGGATAGGTCACAGAGAATACTGTGTGATTTCATAAACCTTGGGAAGAAGGGAGCAAATCTTCTGAAAGCGCCAGCCCGGTGACTGGCCCTGTCCAAATGATTGATGGACAACAGAGAGCAGATGGCAAGTAAGGTGAGTCAGAGGAAGGACATTAAAGAGTGCAGGATCCCAAGGAAGCATTTCTTTTACCCTTCGTGGTCTCGCTGAATCTTTCTGACACATGTCAGCCTGGGTTAAAGCAGATGCGAGGGCTAGGGAACACCGAAGAGGGGGAATAAGAGTGGGGTGGTTGCAGCTAAGTATGAAGTATCTAAGCTGACGGGGTAAATGGAAGGATGGAACTCTGGGAAAAGCAACTAAGCCAGTTGCAGCAGGTTATGGCCAGCTCCCACAGAGCTTCCAGGAAAGATGAAGGGCAAGGCCTGCTTGACCTTTCCACTAGCAAACATCTTAACTCCGTGGGTACCTACAGCTCTGTGCATATCCTTACACCTCATGGATGTTAATTCTGACAGACTGAATCGGGGTACAGAAAGTCTCCACCTATGCCAGGGAGGAGAGGCTCGCATGAGTGGAGAAAGGTAGGAGAAATGACAGACATGGTAGAAAGGTAGCTTCAATTCTTATGTCACTCGTTTCTTACATTCCACTCCTCCTCACTTCCCACCCTATTCACTAGGTGCTTGCTTCAGATAAATCCATGGTCAGTCTCTCTGGCCTCTCTCCTACTGTGTACTCTCTTCCTTCCCCTGGGCTGTGACCAATCAGTGTCAAATAATCATCCTCTGCTCGTCTCCTGCTGTGCAAAGCTGCCCTTAAAAGTATCAAGAATAATATGTATTGGTCTGCACAGGCTGCCATTCCAAAATATCTGTGATTGGGTGGTTTAAACAACTAGAGGCAGCCCTTGACCATCACCTCTCGGCTGGCTGTGTCTGCCTTTCCACTCTAGAGCATGCATTCATTTCCTGTTTTGGTTTCCTTCGTTACTGCACTAAACCTTGACTGCCTGCTCTGCCTATGCTTGAGTCTTATTTCTTCTTCAGAAGCAAAAGAACCAAGGACCATTCTTGTCGTATGGCTGGGATCAGAGGGCATATGGGAGGAGGGATCTCTCCCAACCCCTAACATTGCTACAGTTGTTTGGTGAAATAATATGTCTCAGAAAAAAAGAGTCGCATCACTATTACACACTGCTGGATGGTGGGGAGTTGGCTCACAATATACCCTTTGAATTTGGTGATTAGGACTCCTGGTTTAGGAGAGTCAGAAGAAAAGAAAGGCTATTTTCATTTTCATTTTTATTTTCTCCCCTCTGAAGCATGCCTTGTATGTGACATCGCTCTTCCTAATTCTGATAAGAAATACAGCCCCATAGTTCCACAAACATGCACAAGCTTCACACGGATGTTGCGTTCTATTTTTGTCCCTATTTTAGGAAAGGGAAAAAATAATCCTTAGAGATGTTTTGCTCACTGAAGGGAGAGGATGGGGGAGAAAAACAGTTGTAGGTCTTTCACCTTATTCTGCCTTGTTGCTCCCCAGCGCTGCAGTCGGAAACTTCTCCACTTGGCAGCAGGATAATTCACTTAGAGAGAACAATCAGAGGACAGATTTGAGGGAAATCAATGACCTATTTTCAGTAGGTCAGTAGTTTTGGTTTCCGACTTTTGCCACCTACATGGGGCACGTCTAGTGTGACTTATTAAAGGCAACTTTGCCCAGCATGAGACAAACAGAGTGTGCTTATCTGGGGTGGTCTGGTCCCTCTACTTCTGAGGCTCGAGTCTCAGAGATGGGGTGAGTCTTTCACCACGTGTTCTGGCAGACAGGAATGGAGGCTATTTGAAAAGTCCGTTCCCATATTTAGTAACTCCCATCATCTGGTGTGGCTCTCCTTTGTATTCAGGTGGAGTCCAGCATGGTACAGATGAAGCCTTTCCCTGCATTCTTCAGTAGGGATGTAAAAGGCAGCTCGCTAGCACTTGCAAGCTGAAAAGAACTTCTTAGCATTCTAATTTTAAAATTGTATTTAGGTTGAAAAATTTAAGATTCAAGCATGTCCTGAGAAGTTGTTCGTATCCTATAAACGCAGGGTGAGATAAAAATTGGAGAATGTCTACTTTAAAAAAAGTATGCACATAACTCTAGAGCTTGCCCTCACTGCTTTCCTTGTCTATGCTCTCACCACTGTGCCAACAGATATCAGTGGGTCTATGGGTAACATCTGTAGAGAAGCCATCCATTTTACCAGCTTCCCAGCCATCATCCCAGTTCCAGATACCATCATCTCTTATCTGACCAAGGGGTCTGAACCAGCAACTAACTGATTTCTATTTTCACTGCCCCCCCCGGACATTTTAGAAGCTACTCTCAAAATAACAGCCAGAGAAAGCCTCCTAGTATACAGTGTCCCACTCAGATTAGACACAGAGTTTACATTTCTACAGGTCATCACTTGAAAAATTCTGGTCACCACTAAGTAAATGACCTCATCTCCTCCAACTTTCTCTCTCAGTGTTCCGTGAAGCTCTTGTCGCTTTACTGTCCTTGAGATGAGCCGAGCGAGCTTCACTTGCCTCCACTCTTGCCTTGAGTTGCCATGTTCTGACCCACCATATGCTCTCAAGACTGTACCCCACTTGCTTCAAGTCTTTGCGCAAACACAACTTGCACTAAGTACTCTGGGTGACAGCACTCCCCACCACAGACATCTGTGCCCTTGCCCTGCACTACTCTGCATAGCACGTATTCCCACTTGATATATTCATGCTAAACTGTTCCTATGCCGGCTCTGTGTGCTCTCCACTAAAATGTAAACCCTATCACATTTAAGAACTACTTACTTAGTGCTTAACAAACAGCAATTACTCAACATTTTTGTGGAATAAGCATGAAATAAAAATGATATTCCCTGTGCCATATAGTATATAAAACACACACTGACTAGAACTTGGGCATCCAAGAGCAGCAGAAAGGTAAACTCATGCTGCTACATCCAGGCCTGTGGTTTATTTTCTCCTAATGTATCTTTTAATTAGGACAGGATTGAACGGGCTTCTTTAGGCACTTTCACATTTGCCAGTTGTATCATAAAGGACTGTTTCTTTAATAAAAGAGAAGGTAGAATGTTTCTCTAGTTTCCCCCGTGAGGCTCTGAGATGAGTCTGCTTGTCTTTGGAAGTCAGAGACTTTGCATTGTTCTCGTGGTAGCCTGGGTAGGAACGTGCTGTTCCACGAATAGCTGGTGATCATTAGAAACGCCATGCTTGGAGAGCAGGAAGTGTTGAATAGTTGATGGGAAAAGAATTCCCTGACATCTAGACCATGCCTGGTGCTCCATGCTTGACTCTGAACTGGGCAACAACTTTATAACCTTGTTCTAACTAGGATGACTCGTGATGGGACAGAAGAATTTACTGAGAAGTGAGAACCACACTTAATTCATTTTCTACTGATATAAGGAGTATTGGGGGCATCTCTTATGTACTACTTAACACTTAAAAGGCTAAGAATAAAATTGTGAGCCAAGGCAGATAGGGTTGAAGTCTCTGTGCAACTCACAGACTAGTAGGGAAGAGGAAATTTGACAACCTAAACAAATATGTAAAATGACAATGCACCAGCTCCATGAGTAAAAAAGGATGTATTGTCAAGGCTGTAATTGAGAATTTAACCTTGACTGAGAGATTAAAGGAAGCCTTCCTTAAATAAGTCACGTTAGGACTAAGAGCCGTGGGTTGAGTAAATGACAAACGACACAAGAAAACATTGATAGTGTCACGAATGAGGGCCGTAAAGAAGATCTGTGTGGGTGATTTGCAGAGCAAGGTAGAATGTTTGAGGCTGGAGAAATAAGGAAGTGGGTGGCCATTCGTAACCCTGGATTCATTGTAATGATTTTTATAGATGTGTATACAGCAGTGGGAAGACATGAGATGACTGATGAGTATGGGAAAGTAGTGCTTATAGTTGCATAACAAATCACCACCCTTATAGTGACTCGAACCAACACACATTAATAATCGTACAGTTTCTATGGGTCAGGAATCCATGCTTGGTTTAGGTAGATCTTTGCTCAGACGCTCACAGGAATGGCAGCATTCAGAGTATGGGCTGGGGTTCACTCTCTCCCAAAAGCTGGCATGGGGAGAATCACTTCCAAGATCTTTCAGGTTGTTGGCAGAAGTTATATCCTTTAGTTACATGAGTCTGAGGGCTCCATCCTCTTCCAGACTATCAGACAGAGGCTTCCCTTGGGTCCTAGCACCCACCAGCAGTTACAAGTTACATCATCTTCACCACTGATAATTGAGTACAGAGTCGTTTTCTTTTCCAAGGCAAGCAAGAGACTCTCTCTCTTCAGTTTGCTAAAAGAGAGTCTTATAGTCAGCAATATAATTGTAAGTGGCATTCATCACCTGTGCTATATACTGCATTGGTTAGGAGCAAGTCGCAGGGCTTACTTGTTACTCAAGGACATGGAATTAGAATGGGTTCAAGCCATTTGGGGGGTCACCTCAGAGTGAATCAATTGCTGAAGGAGCCAGGAAGATGACGTGATCAGATCTGACAAGCAGAGAACACACTCAAAGTCTTGATGAGAAATGATAGTTCAGTATAAGGGATATAGAATTGTAAGCACATGTGAGCAATGCTTTAGAGTTAAAATTGATGGATCTTGGTGATGGGTTGCACTTAAGGGGCAAGGAAGAGGGAGATAATCAGAAATACTAATGGGTTTCTGTCTGTCAGATAAGTAGATCAGGGGCACTCAACATTGTCACTTGTTAAGAAACATTTGGGAGCTTTAAACAGATACTTACTCCAGACCCTCATTCTGGGTACTTCAAACCAGAATCTTTGAGGGGGAGGGTCCAAGAAAGGAAGTTAAAAACATCTTTTTAAATGGTTCAAATATGTACATAAGATTGAGAACCTCAAGAACATTATGACAGGAAACCACCTGAGATCATCATGAATCTGATTTAGGGTGCCTTAAATTTGAGGACATTCCCAAGATGTCCACTTAATCTATGCAATCCAGTAGCACATACTTCATTTGAGTACAGGAGAAAGGCCAGGGCTAGAGACATGAGTTTCTATACTCTAACTACATTCCAAAGCCATGGGTGTGGGAGCTGTCTCCTAGGGATGGAGTTTACACTGAATGACAAGAGCTGAGCTTTGAGGAACAGCAACACTTACTGATCTGATAGAGCATGAGAACGCAAGAAGAAGCCATACAACGCCCCCCCCGCCCCGCGCGCGCGCGCGCGCACACACACACACACACACACACACACACACACACACCACAAAAACATTAAGTATGGAGCAAGAAGAAGAAGGAAAAGAAGTCTCAAGACAAAGATGATCGTCAACAACGGGAAATGGACTCATATAGTTGAGCTGCAGTTGCCAAAACATGCGAGCCCCTCCCCAGTAACGCATGTTAGGAAACTCCAGCTACCTTTTATTGAACCTGAAACAAAGCGGTAGAATGTTTTTCTCATTGCAAAGGTAATGACTGTAAAATATTGGAAATTTGGAGAAAAAAGATTATGTGAGATAAAGGGAATTTTAATTACTTCATATACTTGGCAATGATAAGATTTATAGGTGATGTGTGTGTCTGTGCGTGTTACGTGTATATCTTTTTCCGTTAGGGTATTTTTCTAAACATATATACAGTTTTTAGTGGTGAGAGATTTGTTAAATATATGTTACTTTTAATACAATAATAGCGCACATGCTGTTTTATAACCTGTATCTTTAAATTCATATATCTTCAACAATTTTCTGTATCATTGGATATTCTTGAATAAAATACCTTTTAATGAATGTATTGCACTGTATCATATAATTATGTTATAATTTGCTCAAGTCATCCATTATTTGACATTTAGGTTATTTTGAACGTCCTCTGATTATAAAGATCACTAAATAAAATATAAATAGATTTTGGAATGTTGGAGGGCTGATCAAACAGCACTTCCTTCCTCATCCTTACATTCGAGATCCACCAGAAAAATGAAACCCAAGTAACAATGAGCTCCATCAGAGCACAGAACGTGACCTAGATCTAGAACAAACCAGACAAACGAGGCTTCCTGTTGCTACCCTGCAGACCTTTCACGGAACAGCAGAGGCAGAGCTTTCTGTGCTGTTTGTTGTATAACACAGAGAAGGCAGAATGCCCATCCTTTGCAGGCAGACGTCAAAGAGAAAGAAGTCTAGAATGAGCAGGGCCAGATGAGGTCTAGCCTTCAGACTCAGTACAATAGCCTTGCGGTGACCAGAGAGATGGGGGAGTATTTCTCTTGATAGCATCGTCCTTGTATGTGGTAGCTAGCCTTCAAGATGTCCTTCAGTGATGCTCAGTCCCTGGTGTTTATGCCATCATGTAGTTCCCTTTGAAAGACAACAGCACTTGTTTGTGTAGACAATAAATGGAAGAGAAATGATGGAGTACGATTTCAAGGCTAGATTCTAAACACCACTGTAATTCTAACAGTGCTGTTTCTGGGGACACTGTGCTATGAAGGAAGCCAGATTCCATTTTGTGAGCATCCTCAAGCTGCCCAATGGAAAGGTCCATGTGAAGAGAAACAGAGACCTTTTACCAAAAGTCAGCACCAGCCTGCCCTGTGCCACCTTATACGTGAATCCTCCCATGCCAGTCAAATCCTCAGATGGCCACACCCCATTGTGATGACAATCCCATGAAAAACCTCGCGCTAGGACCTCCTAAAACCCTCACCCTAAAGACCTTGTGAGGACAATAATAACCCTTTGCTATTGTTTCCAGGTGCTAGAGCTTGGGGTAACTTGTTAAATAGCATGGGTTATGATGAAAAGTATGTGCTTTGAAAACAGAAGGTCATATCCTTGGTACTTTTCCTACCCTGGTACCAACCAGCAAACATCTTTGTAGCCAAATCTTCATGTTAACAGTCAAAATCATTGCAGCCCTGCTAGATGAAAAGGAGGAGTAGGATTCTGATGTCATGTGGTTGAAACTTGGCTCCATTATTTCAGACACCACAGCATTAGCCTTAAAGCTAAGCTATTGCAACCCTTGCCTCATTCACACACTTGCCAGAAAGGCAGTGTCATTACTGTCTGTGTGGAGACAAATGGGCCAAGGCTAATAAAAGATAGATGATAACGTCCTCCAAAGTTGGTAGGAAGCACAAAGGACTTTGGGCATGTGCTGACTCTTGGGGAAACATTTTTATAAACACAGAAGAAAGAGGTGTCTTACAGATGCCTAGTGTGCTTGCATTGGCTTAATACAGGGCTTCATACAGGGATGGATGTATTTGGCATGGGCGAAGATAGAAACCCACTGATGGTTGGGAATTCAATCCATATCTAAGAGACGTGTGGAGAAGAGAGAAAAGAGGCAGGAACAAAAGAAACAAAAAAGCCCAAAGCAATAGTTAATACCTGTGATGTTAGAGAGTTAGAGGAAGACAACAAGGGCCACAAGAGAAGGAGAATTTAGTGAATGCTCCCACCTGCAGCAAGCTGCTCTTGTCTGTGGGTAGGAAGCTATAAAGTTCCAACAGTTGCAGCATCATACTTTTCAAAGGCTTATTTTTAGACTGCTCCCAATAATGTCCCAGGGGTTGCTAGATCTGAATTAAAAACTCCAGGTTTCTATCTCCCCGCCCCTTTCCTAAATAAAGAGTTATTGATTGACTAATGGCCTTCACATCCTGCTGCAAATAGCCCCTAAAGAGGAAGAGAGATGTTACCCAGAGCCCAAGTGGCTAACGACTTGGAAGAAAACAAGATTGTGCATGGACAGACTGTGAGATGCCTTCGAGCCTACAGAAAGTCACTGGGGAGGGTAAAAGCAGAAGCATTTAAGAGGAACGAGCCAAGCTGTTGAAAACAAACATGGCTGCAAGGCACAGGTACATGAGCATGGATTCATGGGAAGTCCTGTGTGACTGGTAACTCTCTATTATTACTTTTTAGAAATCAGATTTCTTTTTTGAGAGAGTGGTGCTTTATTAAGGGTCCCTGCACTATAGTGAAGAAAGTTTGCGCAGGATATAATCTGAAATCCACTATCAATTGGCTAAATAAACTGATTCCTTATAACCACTCATTGAACTTTAAAACAAGGTACTTTCCTGATCAACACATGTAGAATTTCAGGTGTTGCTTGCAGATAGGCTTTCCCTATTCCCGGTATGTTAGTCTGCAATATTGGTGTGGGGTTTTTGTTTGTTTATTTGTTTTGTTTTGTTTTGTTTGGCATGGGCTTCCCCTTCCCTGCTCCCTTAAGGCTATACCCAGGACTGATTTAGAACAGTCTTCCAATAACAGACATAGATGTAAGGCTATCAAGTTGATCAGGATGCTGAGTTTGGAAAGGCAAGACAAGGCAGAACTACAGAAGAAAAGGGAAAGAAAACTTAGCATGGAAAGTCCAACCATGGCAAGAGCTTCAGAGTCATAGGGTGATCTGAGAGAAGAGGACAGAGGAGAATAGAACCTAGATACTCCATGCTGGTTATAAAGTACTGATACCCTGGGCAGCTAACTTACCCACCTACAAGCTCAATTTCGCCACCCATAAGAAGAAAACAACTTTGGAAAACAGAGTGTTTTGCTGTATTAGAGAAAAGAGACAATGTATTCAAAGTAGGAACAATGTCTGGTACCCCATAAGTTCCTTAGTAAATAGTATTTCTCAGTAAATACTACCCACAGATAGTAAAACAGGCTCCTGGTTTGGTGAGGAGAAAGTAACTGGGGGTTTCACCAAAGTCAAGCTTCATGATGCTTGTGGGATGCAGTATGGGTGGCAGAGGCTGCTATGCAAGTATAAATCCAAGAACTGTATTCAGAGGCGATTGGGTGGAGGGAGGGGGTGTTTGTATCACAGCTGAATCTAGCAAGTGAGAATGGAAGGTAAGGGAAGCACTTTAAGAGTTATGCTCAACTACCTCTTCCCATCCCCGCTCCCTCTAGTGGGAACAGTTTGCCCACCAAATATTGATAATTGCTCTTCAAAGAAGTGGTGTCTTGTGGCTTAAGTCAGGACTCCATATATTGCTATTACTCCCCTACTATTACACTATACTATCACAGGTTCAAATCTCAGTCCCTCAGGGGACTCTACTATAATGGTTTACTGATGGGCACATAGATATGTACATGGCCAGACAAATTCACCTTTATTATTTCTATATCATGTGCTTGTTTCTTTTTCTTTGCAAATGTACTGTGTCGCCAAGAGATGGCTGTCACCATTTTCAGGATTGGGAGGTAAATGATAGGCAGTAGCAGAGCCCCTTGTATGCACTTAGGTTCTTAAAGGCTCTGCTCCAATGCCATTCACATAGGCTACAGTATGAGTGACACTGCTTAGTGTAGTGCAAGGAAACTACACCCCTTATGCTGTGGCCTGGCAGCAGAAATGAGTGCTCTAAGTGACGATATTAGAAAGAAAAAGAAAAAGAAAAACACACAACAACACAGAATTGGGAGCATCTTTAATTGAAATTTCCAGGGACAACAAGCACAGAAGGCATATGTGTAATTGCTCCCAGGGCCCAGCACACCAGCTGGGATGTGAGGAGGGCAGTTACAGCCTCCGGATAGCTCATTAGGGCAGAGTGAGGATGGATGGAGGAGACAGAAGCCATGTCTTGCTGAGTCACCGGTGTCATTTCCTGGATCTGCCTGGGTATCCCCATGGGCCTCCTGGCCAAGGGCTGACTAAGCACAGGGCTGTAGAGTTGGCAGAACATCAAGGCTGTGGGGGCCCAGTGATAGCCGAGGGAGAGCCATTTGTGAGTGAGTGTGATGGAGGGTTTCTGTTTGTTTACACTAAACCCAGATCTGTTTCACACAGTGGAGCAAACAAGCATGAGATGCCATGATGGTGGAAATGGAAGATTGTCTGACCAGCTGCTCAGGTTGGTGGCTGAGATCTTCCAGTATGGACAGCTAGACTCGCGTCTTGCCAAGAGTCCTACAGACAACAAAATGAGGACAAGCAAGCACTCCTAATACTCATCTCTCCTTTATTTTCTTAATTAGAAAAAGGCCGTTTTCCTCATCACAAAAAAAAAAAAAAATGCATTATTCTATTAAAAATGTGGGAACATACAAAATAACAGAAAATAGCCATAATTTCAGCATTTGGCAACAATTATGCACATAAATTTATTTATGAAACTTTTCTTCACAGAGTTCCCAGACTTTTACAGACATGTTCTGGTTCATTCTGCTATGCAGGTGTGTGAAGGCAGATAAAAAGAGAATTGTGCATCTTCCCATTATCAACATAGGAAAGAAGTGAAAATAACTCAAACTTGTTTTGCCTAGTAATGATAGTCTGCTGTGTACCACATTCATCTACCTAAGTTCTGAGGCAGACTCCATCATGATTTAACAGCAGGGAAGTGGGGGTTAACTTAGTGGATGGATGGGGAATGTCGGAGTCACTGTGTGGACCCACCCTCCATTCACAGTCCATATGCTTAAGGCAGCAAAATGAAGAGCATGCAACCATTCTTCATGAAGACACTGTATCAGACCACATCATGGCAGTTTTGTGATCTTACTGTCTCCTATCAGGTGGCCAAATGTGTTGTCTTATTAATGATACTGTTAACTTTGACCCTTGGAGTGTGAGGGTGGCTTGTTTCTGGATTCTTAGGGAGATACTTTGAAATTAGAAGACATCTCACCATCAACCTGATCAAATCATCACCCTGGCTTGGCACTGACCTGTTTCTTGCTTCAATGGATTATCATTGTGATGATTGCTCAGTGATTTTTCTAAATCCATCTTTTTCCCTCTGTTAGTTGGCAAGTTATAGGTATTTAAAAAGTTTATCTCCTTCATCTTCTATTTACCTATCTTCTACCTACCAGTCTATATCTGTGCATACAAACTGACAGACAAGATAGATGATCGAGAGATAGCCTTATGTGTGTTTATACCTTATACATTTATACCTCATTCATTGGTGTGTACCCTGCTCTTCTTGTCCTGGAGATCATGGGAGCAGGATTCTCAAGGTTCTTCCCTGTTCTTTTGAGATGTGCCCATTATTCTTTGAGAATTTGTTTCTCACTCATGTGTTGGAGCTACAGCTTAAAAGAACCCGAGGGAAATTTTTCAGGAAATTTGTGAGCCATTCATATCCGGTTGGTAGCTTGGAATTAAGCATGGCAAGAGTACTTACATCATGAAAATTGGTAAATGTCATAATAGCTTTTTCCCCCCAGATCTAGCTGTTAAAAAATTTACCAGAATATCACCATTTCTGTCACACAATGAATGTTGCCGGCTCCTCTTATAGGTTAACTGCCTTGTTCTGTAACCATTTACTTTTCCGAGGAGAAAACCAGTAGCTTGGAGCCAATGAGTATGGTGAGGTGATCTAAGGGGAACAAACTAACAAAGATGTGTGTGTGTCGGAGGTGGGGTGCCTATGGCCACAGACACTAGGAAATATATATGTATACATAAGTCTTAATAAAAAACTATTTTAGAAAAAGTTTAGGTTTATAGAAAAGTTAGAAAGAATTCCAGACTCTTTTTTGGCCCCCACCCAACTTTCCTTATTGTACAACAATGGTATACTTGAAACTGGAAAATACCCAGCACTCAGAAAGCAGAGGCAAGAGAGTCAAAAGTTCAGGGTCATCCTCAACTACACAGCAAGTTTGAGATCAGTGTGTCTCAAAAATAAAATGAAAATGAAAATAAAACCCTAGCAGTTAGTATTATCATTGGTACAGGCTGTTTTAGATTTCATAAGTTTTTCTACTAACATCCTTTATTTCTGTTCCAGAATCCAATCCAGAGTGCTATATCATATTTCATCCATAAGGAAATACATGTATAATTTTACATATCTATCAGTTTATCTACCAATCTACCAAAATCTTTATTTTTTCTATCTATATTTAAAGCTAGCTCTCATACCTGTAATTTCAAGACTTCACCAGAAGTCTTATTTAGCTTTCATTCATCCCATAATTATCACTATTCTTTGGCCAAGGAACTTGGTTCTCCTCTCTTCAATATTCTTCCTTATAGCTAAACCCCTTGTATGTAATAAGGTTGTTAACTCCACTGGGCTTCTGCCCCACTCAACCATATTCATGTGACTTTAGTTAGATGTTTTATGAATTGTCCTTGTCTTCACACAGGCCCAATAACTGAATGCTTTAGAATAAAAAAGATGAAGGGAAGGAAGCAAGTTGTAAAAAGGTATTATTATCTTTTCAGTTCATTCTTCCCAAGTGTTAATCTTACCTTGATGGAAATAAATTGCTTCGCACAGTTTGTAGTAGAGAGTGTTCAGTAAATAGAATTTTCCCATTAGCTTTCTTGTTGATATTGAGGACCTGATGAGCGGACAACTAGAGGCCTTCAAGAAAGCAATGGGGAAAATATAAAATTTGGGAACACGTACACCATTATGTAATTTAAAACTTAGGACCTAGACATGCATGAATTAAGTTCCACTAAAAGTTGGCCTTGCACTTTTCAGAAATACCTCACAGTTTAGGCTCATTAGAATTCATTGACATAAATCAGGATTTAACCTACTGTGTATGGCCCATCCACTCCATCTAGTTCAACAACAATAACATGTCTGCAGGTATAACCCAAGGCATCTAGGAAAAGAAACTCCCTTTTCTCCTCAGTTGAGAGCCCCTTGGCTGGCTTTGTCTTACATAACTTCTCTGATTGGCTGGCTTTATCCTACATAAATTCTGATTGGCTGGCTTTGCCTTACATAAATTCTCTGATTGGCTAGCTTTGCCTTACATAAATTCTGTTTTCAACAGATGTAAGAAGCATGATCTTTGATTTTATATTTAAAATTCTTAGTCCATTACCTCATGCTAGTTCTCCAAAGATTTGGACCAAAACTTACAGAAATAATTTACAACGGGCCAGAAGATAATCTTAGCCTTTATTCAGCGACCAGTCATCTCTGAAATCATAGAGTTGTGAGAGTTCCAAGTCCTCAGTGTGAAAGCTCCCTGACAAGAATTAGGGCAACAGGGTTTGACAAAAGAAAAAGGGCTTTGTAGCCTTCTTTCAAAGAACCGGAAGCATTACCTCCTGGCCTCTGATGCCTACCTCTCCTTTCAGTTTTATGTCCTCCCTAAATGGAATGCTCTTCATTAAAGAAATATTAATTGCCTTTTGGGTTCGAGCCTACCTTTAAGCAGATGAGCTAAAAGAGGCCATGAATTTGAAAAAGAGCAAGGGATAGTATATGGGAGGGTTTGGAGGGAGGAAAGGGAAAGTAGAAATGAAAAAGACATAATTATAAAAAGGAAACAGTCATTGGATAGATGGTAGATATTTATTAACTTCCCTAAAAGGAAGGAAGTTGGAAGATGACTGCCACATGTTAACAAAGGGTTTTATTTGTCAGAGCAGTTTAAGGAATGTGTAGCAGTCTGAGTCAGAATCAAGTTAAATATCCTTAGAATTACTTCAGTTCTCCACTGGGGACTCCTTAAACATTTTTTTGCTCAAGGGCCACTAGGCAGTGTTCAAATCACTGCACCATTTCTAAGTTTATACTTCACATTTCGATGGAAGAAGAATCTGGTGTTGAAAAACTAAGACGGCTCAGCACGTTAAAAAAATGCCAACTATGCTTTGTGAACACAATAGAAGAGATGGGTCAGATTAGGGGTGGCTGCAGGTGCCTAAAAGCAATAGGTTCACTCCAGATGGGCTAGATACACAGTGTGCTCTCTTAGCTAGTGCGAAGTATAATTGTCCTATCAAGCAAACAATGCCTATTCTTCTTGCTTGCCCAGGTTTCTAGTTAACTCTAGCCTCTTAATCCTGTGAAAATGTATTTTGTAAATAAAAGAGATCTTTCAGAAAAAAAAAAGCCAACTATTCAACTCTAACATCCTGAGATTGATCCTGGGAACCCAAGGTAAAAGGAGAGAACTGACTCCCAAAAGTTGTCTTTTGACCTCTGCACGCCACAGGTGTGCCATGGCACATGTGCACCTGCACTCAAATGCACACATAGTGTACACACACACACACACACACACACACACACACACACACATTTTTTAAGAGACTGAAGGCTAATAAAACAAACAAATAAAATAGCAATAACATAGTAATTTCACAAATTCAAAAGGACTGTCACAAGCCCTCAAGACAACACAGAAGTTTCCTTAAGTGTAAAACAATCTTTTATTTTGAGCCAATGCCTTAGAGCAGTGGCTTCAGGGATCTGGGCAAAAAAACAGTTGAAAATGTGGTTTGTTTGTTTGTTTCCACCGTATCCAAGATTGTACAGCAACAAGCCTTTGCTGCTGAAGACTGAGGGAGAGGTCCTGGAAAATCTTCTAGGGTACTGACATCTTAGTGTATGAATAGCAGCTGCAGGTAACTTCCCATTACTAAGTTAACAAGTGGACCCACAGGTAAGATCTAGTCGTCTGTAAACAGCAATCTAAGGGAAGAAGAGTCATTTGGCTCAAAACTAAAGAGAGGACTCACAATGCAGGATGGATAGAACTATTTCCCATCAATAGTTATTGGCAAATTACCAGGGGTAACTAGGACATTCTTTTAGACTTGGTACCTCAAGGTTAGAAGCCTGAGTAGGTTAACTTCAAGGCCCAGCCTTCCTCATAAACCATCAAGGTCGCTCCTGCTACCACATTCACTTCTCCCTTTAAAGCAACCTTACTGATTGCATTCCCTTTGTCTCCTCATCCTACGCCACAGTTCCCCTTACACCAGTACCAATCAGAAAGGGGATAGTGAAGAGTCACAGTGAGGTTGGGGGATGAGGAAATGAAAGAAAAAGATGGAGGTGGAAGGAAGGGGAAAAGGACTTAGACACGGGTTTCTTGGACTACGCTACCAAAAGGGATAATGATTCTTCCTCCGTGTACTTATTGACAGTCATTGAGCAGCATATAGTTTATTTTAGCTCGAGTTTGTGATGTAGCATCTATATTTAATTCTGCAAGCTGTCGGGCAACTCATATATTTACAAACACAGTCCCGGAAACAATGTGTTTGCTGCTCACATCTGCATCTCTAACATCTCAGGGCGCTGTGTTGTTTGGCACAGCTCAGGGCATTATCATTTTACATTCTGGTCAGTGCCAAGGCCCAAGTAGGGCAGGTCCTGGGCTAAGAGTTCAGATTCGATGACAGGCCTGGCAGGAAGCCAATAGTGAGAGACGCATCGAAGATTGAAGGTCAGAATGGAGAATTGATAGTCAGCCCCACCTCAGTGCTGCAGCCCGCATAGTGATGAGAGAGTTCTGTGTGTTTGGCTTGAGTTTCTTTTGGCTTTGCAAGCTTCCAGCTACTCTGTGTGTATACAGAAGCTCTGCTGGGAAGCGAGCTGGGGCTCAGGCTATGGGCACCACACAGGTGGAAGGAAGCGAAGGGAGAGGGGCAGCAGAGAAGATTCTTCTTGAAATATGGAATTGGCAAAATGTGGAATGGTGACTGCACCGTAGTGGATACTAGGGAAGATACTTGGACATGTTTAGAGAGAAAAATCAAAAGTTTTCCTAACAGCAAGCCTAACCAACAGGCCAGGATACAGGAAGATGAACTCCGGGTTAAAGCGAAGCTCAGAATGAGGCAGGGGGTAGGCAGTTCTTGGAGAACTGTCTGCCTACCAGTGAACTAGAGGAACTTATAACTGAACACACAGGGCCCAGCAAGAATTGTAATAATCCTATTCCTTGCCTAACCTTGCTGAGATTGGGCCCCAAGTGGGAGGACAGGAAATTGTGGTCAGATGCTCAGTTGGCCTTAGAGAAATGAGCCTGAAAAAAGTTTATTATTTTTATTGATGTGTGTGTGCCTGCATGAGCTGCTGCGCACTGTGTGTATGCAGCACCCATAGAGGCCGGAGGGAACTGGGTTCTTTGAAACTGGAGGTCTGTGCAGTTGTGAATCACCTGATATGGCATGCTGAGACCCAGATTTGGGACCCCTGAAAGAGCAGGAAGGGCACTTAATTGCGGACCAGTCTCTCCAGCTGTTGACCTTAAGGTTTCTGGGAACACCTACATGAATTACCACTGCCCTCGAACAGGCCATGCAGAGAGGCAGTCTGAGAAGCCTGCAGCTTGAAGGAGGAGGTGGTGGTGAGTACTCATAGCCAAGCTGGAAGAGCAGTGGTAGGTACCTCTGCTTTCGGACTTGCAGAGTTTAGTGTTTCCTTGGCTCACAGGGCTGTTTTAAGTGACCTAAAGATGTCTAGAGTGACCTCCTGCTTCGACAGCTCCTGTATGGACTCTGTAGCTTTTATGTTTCTAGGCATTTAGAAGGAGCTATGATTTTCTTGGGGGATTCTTGAGAGATCATTACTGGACTTCTGAATCCTCTCCTCTGTAAAATGCATATGGCACAGATGCCCATTGACTTTTGATGGTATTATGTTCAGATATCCCTACTGTAAACTAAGATGATTAAAAATGCATTTAATATATTAATACCTAACAATGGAACATCACAACCTGCCACCTGAGTGCAGGGTAGAGTATGGATGGTTCCCTCTCGTGATCATGTGTCTATCTGGAAACTGCCCCTCACTGTTACTGCCTGGCACCATGGTAAAGTCAAACACTGTAATTTGTGCCATTGTGAGGCCAGAGGTCATCTGAACCCGCATCAGCCTTACAGGGACCTTTGCGTAAGTTAATGTAGGACAAACGTTTAGATCAGTGGCTGGTCCATGGCAGCAAGGTCTGAACATACGTGGAGGATTTCTAGCGACAGCTCTGAGACTCACAGCTTTTAGACTTTGAAGTTTTCACTCTGCCCCGAACATGAGTGAGACAGAAACAGAACAAGCTCGATTTCCAACATCAGACCTGGGTTTCATTCCTAAACCAGCAGGGCAGCCTTGGGGAACTGCTTGCGCTGTGGTAGCCATGCACGGTTTTCTCACTCACTGAGTCATGGGAGCGGCTTCCATCATTGGCTCTCACCTTTGACAGCCTCTCAAATTATGCTGAAATGTAACATACTCCAACTGAGGAGTACTTCCCTCCCTTCCGTCCTCCCATCCCTATTTATATCCCACTCCTCACATCTCCCTATGCAGAGTATAGCCACCAAAGGCTGGTCAGAGCCATTGGCTCAGAAGAGAAGCCAAGCAGCTGTGCAGTCGGCACTGAGCCTCACTTTGAGAGGCTTCTTGGAGGAAATGGGTCTGAAAGGCATGATGGGCAGTTGTGGGCCCATCTCCTCCAAGAAGCAGGAAGCAGTGGCATGGTGGCAGGGCACAGAGTTTCAGGTTTGAGGGACTTCAGAATGAGGCTAACACTTTCCTGGACTGAGGCTCAAGGCCTCTGCTTTAAGTACTGAGAGGCAGTGTGGGAGGGGCACCTCTGAGTGCAGGAATTGCTAACCACTCCTGCAAACACAAGCTCTGGAAGATTACATGTTTGTGCTGCTTTCTCCCTTGTAAGCAGCTAGAAAACTGAAAAATGAACAACAACAAAAAAGCCATGTTTAGTGAAGGGGTGTCTATGGACTGTTGCTCACACTAACTAATAACTTGTGGTACAATAGAAAAACTAAGTGATCTCCCCTTCCCCCTCACACACAGCTCTCTCCAGAGGCCATACTTTTTAAGGGCTTCAAATCCTCTCAATCTGAAGTAGTACCATTGTTACATTATAATTCATTTGTCTTTTGAGATAGGGTCTTATTAATGCGGTCCTGTCTGGCCTGGAACTGATTATAGAAACTAGGATGGCCTCAGATTCACAGAGATCTGCCTACCTCTGTCTCCTCAGTGTTGGGATGGCATGTGCTGCCATGCCCAGTTTCTATTTTCCTTTCTTGACGTCTACTCTAGGAGACAGTTCTCTTTGGATGGCTCACAGTGGCGGGGGGAGGGGGGGTCTCAGGGCCTATAGGAGGAGGGAAGATTGGTTGGTAGGGAGGCAACAGGAGCTGCTAGGAGTTCTTAAATGAGGAAGAAGCTGGAA